>NW_026280114.1:0-65000 GCF_023373465.1 Oncorhynchus keta | reverse complement strand
CAGTACTTCCTCCTCCTGACGTTCAGGCTCTACCTCCTCCTCCTGACGTTCAGTCTCTACCTCCTCCTCCTGACGTTCAGGCAGTACCTCCTCCTCCTGACGTTCAGGCAGTACCTCCTCCTCCTGACGTTCAGGCAGTACCTCCTCCTCCTGACGTTTAGGCAGTACTTCCTCCTCCTGACGTTCAGGCTCTACCTCCTCCTCCTGACGTTCAGGCAGTACCTCCTCCTCCTGACGTTCAGGCAGTACCTCCTCCTCCTGACGTTCAGGCTCTACCTCCTCCTCCTGACGTTCAGGCAGTACCTCCTCCTCCTGACGTTCAGGCTCTACCTCCTCCTCCTGACGTTCAGGCTCTACCTCCTCCTCCTGACGTTCAGGCTCTACCTCCTCCTCCTGACGTTCAGGCTCTACCTCCTCCTCCTGACGTTCAGGCAGTACCTCCTCCTCCTGACGTTCAGGCAGTACCTCCTCCTCCTGACGTTCAGGCAGTACCTCCTCCTCCTGACGTTCAGGCAGTACCTCCTCCTCCTGACGTTCAGGCGTACCTCCTCCTCCTGACGTTCAGGCAGTATCTCCTCCTCCTGACGTTCAGGCAGTACTTCCTCCTCCTGACGTTCAGGCAGTACCTCCTCCTCCTGACGTTCAGGCTCTACCACCTCCTCCTGACGTTCAGGCAGTACCTCCTCCTCTGACGTTCAGGCAGTACCTCCTCCTCTGACGTTCAGGCTCTACCACCTCCTCCTGACGTTCAGGCAGTACCTCCTCCTCCTGACGTTCAGGCAGTACCTCCTCCTCCTGACGTTCAGGCTCTACCTCCTCCTGACGTTCAGGCTCTACCTCCTCCTCCTGACGTTCAGGCAGTACCTCCTCCTCCTGACGTTCAGGCAGTACCTCCTCCTCCTGACGTTCAGGCAGTACCTCCTCCTCCTGACGTTCAGGCAGTACTTCCTCCTCCTGACGTTCAGGCTCTACCTCCTCCTCCTGACGTTCAGGCAGTACCTCCTCCTCCTGACGTTCAGGCTCTACCTCCTCCCTGACGTTCAGTCTCTACCTCCCTCCTCCTGACGTTCAGGCAGTACCTCCTCCTCCTGACGTTCAGGCAGTACCTCCTCCTCCTGACGTTCAGGCAGTACCTCCTCCTCCTGACGTTCAGGCAGTACCTCCTCCTCCTGACGTTCAGGCAGTACTTCCTCCTCCTGACGTTCAGGCTCTACCTCCTCCTCCTGACGTTCAGGCAGTACCTCCTCCTCCTGACGTTCAGGCAGTACCTCCTCCTTCTGACGTTCAGGCTCTACCTCCTCCTCCTGACGTTCAGGCAGTACCTCCTCCTCCTGACGTTCAGGCGTACCTCCTCCTCCTGACGTTCAGGCTCTACTTCCTCCTCCTGACGTTCAGGCTGTACCTCCTCCTCCTGACGTTCAGGCTCTACCTCCTCCTCCTGACGTTCAGGCAGTACCTCCTCCTCTGACGTTCAGGCAGTACCTCCTCCTCCTGACGTTCAGGCAGTACCTCCTCCCTCCTGACGTTCAGGCAGTACCTCCTCCTCCTAACGTTCAGGCAGTACCTCCTCCTCCTGACGTTCAGGCAGTACCTCCTCCTCCTGACGTTCAGGCAGTACCTCCTCCTCCTGACGTTCAGGCTCTACCTCCTCTCCTGACGTTCAGGCTCTACCTCCTCCTCCTGACGTTCAGGCTCTACCTCCTCCTCCTGACGTTCAGGCAGTACCTCCTCCTCCTGACGTTCAGGCAGTACCTCCTCCTCCTGACGTTCAGGCTCTACCTCCTCCTCCTGACGTTCAGGCTCTACCTCCTCCTCCTGACGTTCAGGCAGTACCTCCTCCTCCTGACGTTCAGGCAGTACCTCCTCCTCCTGACGTTCAGGCAGTACCTCCTCCTCCTGACGTTCAGGCTCTACCTCCTCCTCCTGACGTTCAGGCGTACCTCCTCCTCCTGGCGTTCAGGCTCTACCTCCTCCTCCTGACGTTCAGGCAGTACCTCCTCCTCCTGACGTTCAGGCAGTACCTCCTCCTCCTGACGTTCAGGCAGTACCTCCTCCTCTGACGTTCAGGCAGTACCTCCTCCTCCTGACGTTCAGGCAGTACCTCCTCCTCCTGACGTTCAGGCTGTACCTCCTCCTCCTGACGTTCAGGCTGTACCTCCTCCTCCTGACGTTCAGGCTCTACCTCCTCCTCCTGACGTTCAGGCTCTACCTCCTCCTCCTGACGTTCAGGCAGTACCTCCTCCTCCTGACGTTCAGGCAGTACCTCCTCCTCCTGACGTTCAGGCTCTACCTCCTCCTCCTGACGTTCAGGCTCTACCTCCTCCTCCTGACGTTCAGGCAGTACCTCCTCCTCCTGACGTTCAGGCGTACCTCCTCCTCCTGACGTTCAGGCTCTACTTCCTCCTCCTGACATTCAGGCTGTACCTCCTCCTCCTGACGTTCAGGCTCTACCTCCTCCTCCTGACGTTCAGGCAGTACCTCCTCCTCCTGACGTTCAGGCAGTACCTCCTCCTCCTGACGTTCAGGCTCTACCTCCTCCTCCTGACGTTCAGGCAGTACCTCCTCCTCCTGACGTTCAGGCAGTACCTCCTCCTCCTGACGTTCAGGCAGTACCTCCTCCTCCTGACGTTCAGGCAGTACCTCCTCCTCCTGACGTTCAGGCAGTACCTCCTCCTCCTGACGTTCAGGCTCTACCTCCTCCTCCTGACGTTCAGGCTCTACCTCCTCCTCCTGACGTTCAGGCTCTACCTCCTCCTCCTGACGTTCAGGCAGTACCTCCTCCTCCTGACGTTCAGGCAGTACCTCCTCCTCCTGACGTTCAGGCTCTACCTCCTCCTCCTGACGTTCAGGCTCTACCTCCTCCTCCTGACGTTCAGGCAGTACCTCCTCCTCCTGACGTTCAGGCAGTACCTCCTCCTCCTGACGTTCAGGCAGTACTTCCTCCTCCTGACGTTCAGGCTCTACCTCCTCCTCCTGACGTTCAGGCGTACCTCCTCCTCCTGACGTTCAGGCTCTACCTCCTCCTCCTGACGTTCAGGCAGTACCTCCTCCTCCTGACGTTCAGGCAGTACCTCCTCCTCCTGACGTTCAGGCAGTACCTCCTCCTCCTGACGTTCAGGCAGTACCTCCTCCTCCTGACGTTCAGGCTGTACCTCCTCCTCCTGACGTTCAGGCTGTACCTCCTCCTCCTGACGTTCAGGCTCTACCTCCTCCTCCTGACGTTCAGGCAGTACCTCCTCCTCCTGACGTTCAGGCAGTACCTCCTCCTCCTGACGTTCAGGCAGTACCTCCTCCTCCTGACGTTCAGGCTCTACCTCCTCCTACTGACGTTCAGGCTCTACCTCCTCCTCCTGACGTTCAGGCAGTACCTCCTCCTCCTGACGTTCAGGCAGTACCTCCTCCTCCTGACGTTCAGGCTCTACCTCCTCCTCCTGACGTTCAGGCTCTACCTCCTCCTCCTGACGTTCAGGCTCTACCTCCTCCTACTGGCGTTCAGGCTCTACCTCCTCCTCCTGACGTTCAGGCAGTACCTCCTCCTCCTGACGTTCAGGCAGTACCTCCTCCTCCTGACGTTCAGGCTCTACCTCCTCCTCCTGACGTTCAGGCAGTACCTCCTCCTCCTGACGTTCAGGCTCTACCTCCTCCTCCTGACGTTCAGGCTCTACCTCCTCCTCCTGACGTTCAGGCTCTACCTCCTCCTCCTGACGTTCAGGCAGTACCTCCTCCTCCTGACGTTCAGGCTGTACCTCCTCCTCCTGACGTTCAGGCAGTACCTCCTCCTCCTGACGTTCAGGCTGTACCTCCTCCTCCTGACGTTCAGGCAGTACCTCCTCCTCCTGACGTTCAGGCAGTACCTCCTCCTCCTGACGTTCAGGCAGTACCTCCTCCTCCTGACGTTCAGGCAGTACCTCCTCCTCCTGACGTTCAGGCAGTACCTCCTCCTCCTGACGTTGAGGCAGTACCTCCTCCTCCTGACGTTCAGGCTCTACCTCCTCCTCCTGACGTTCAGGCTCTACCTCCTCCTCCTGACGTTCAGGCGTACCTCCTCCTCCTGACGTTCAGGCTCTACCTCCTCCTCCTGACGTTCAGGCTCTACCTCCTCCTCCTGACGTTCAGGCGTACCTCCTCCTCCTGACGTTCAGGCGTACCTCCTCCTCCTGACGTTCAGGCTGTACCTCCTCCTCCTGACGTTCAGGCTGTACCTCCTCCTCCTGACGTTCAGGCTCTACCTCCTCCTCCTGACGTTCAGGCTCTACCTCCTCCTCCTGACGTTCAGGCTCTACCTCCTCCTCCTGACGTTCAGGCTCTACCTCCTCCTCCTGACGTTCAGGCAGTACTTCCTCCTCCTGACGTTCAGGCAGTACCTCCTCCTCCTGACGTTCAGGCTCTACCTCCTCCTCCTGACGTTCAGGCAGTACCTCCTCCTCCTGACGTTCAGGCTGTACCTCCTCCTCCTGACGTTCAGGCAGTACCTCCTCCTCCTGACGTTCAGGCTGTACCTCCTCCTCCTGACGTTCAGGCTCTACCTCCTCCTCCTGACGTTCAGGCAGTACCTCCTCCTCCTGACGTTCAGGCAGTACCTCCTCCTCCTGACGTTCAGGCTGTACCTCCTCCTCCTGACGTTCAGGCTGTACCTCCTCCTCCTGACGTTCAGGCTCTACCTCCTCCTCCTGACGTTCAGGCAGTACCTCCTCCTCCTGACGTTCAGGCTCTACCTCCTCCTCCTGACGTTCAGGCTGTACCTCCTCCTCCTGACGTTCAGGCTCTACCTCCTCCTCCTGACGTTCAGGCAGTACCTCCTCCTCCTGACGTTCAGGCAGTACCTCCTCCTCCTGACGTTCAGGCTCTACCACCTCCTCCTGACGTTCAGGCTCTACCTCCTCCTCCTGACGTTCAGTCTCTACCTCCTCCTCCTGACGTTCAGGCAGTACCTCCTCCTCCTGACGTTCAGGCAGTACCTCCTCCTCCTGACGTTCAGGCAGTACCTCCTCCTCCTGACGTTCAGGCAGTACCTCCTCCTCCTGACGTTCAGGCAGTACCTCCTCCTCCTGACGTTCAGGCTCTACCTCCTCCTCCTGACGTTCAGGCTCTACCTCCTCCTCCTGACGTTCAGGCAGTACCTCCTCCTCCTGACGTTCAGGCAGTACCTCCTCCTCCTGACGTTCAGGCAGTACCTCCTCCTCCCTGACGTTCAGGCTCTACCTCCTCCTCCTGACGTTCAGGCTCTACCTCCTCCTCCTGACGTTCAGGCTCTACCTCCTCCTCCTGACGTTCAGGCTGTACCTCCTCCTCCTGACGTTCAGGCAGTACCTCCTCCTCCTGACGTTCAGGCAGTACCTCCTCCTCCTGACGTTCAGGCAGTACCTCCTCCTCCTGACGTTCAGGCAGTACCTCCTCCTCCTGACGTTCAGGCAGTACCTCCTCCTCCTGACGTTCAGGCTCTACCTCCTCCTCCTGACGTTCAGGCGTACCTCCTCCTCATGACGTTCAGGCTCTACCTCCTCCTCCTGACGTTCAGGCGTACCTCCTCCTCCTGACGTTCAGGCAGTACCTCCTCCTCCTGACGTTCAGGCTGTACCTCCTCCTCCTGACGTTCAGGCTCTACCTCCTCCTCCTGACGTTCAGGCAGTACCTCCTCCTCCTGACGTTCAGGCTGTACCTCCTCCTCCTGACGTTCAGGCTCTACCTCCTCCTCCTGACGTTCAGGCAGTACCTCCTCCTCCTGACGTTCAGGCAGTACCTCCTCCTCCTGACGTTCAGGCTGTACCTCCTCCTCCTGACGTTCAGGCTGTACCTCCTCCTGACGTTCAGGCTCTACCTCCTCCTCCTGACGTTCAGGCAGTACCTCCTCCTCCTGACGTTCAGGCTCTACCTCCTCCTCCTGACGTTCAGGCTGTACCTCCTCCTCCTGACGTTCAGGCTCTACCTCCTCCTCCTGACGTTCAGGCAGTACCTCCTCCTCCTGACGTTCAGGCAGTACCTCCTCCTCCTGACGTTCAGGCTCTACCACCTCCTCCTGACGTTCAGGCTCTACCTCCTCCTCCTGACGTTCAGTCTCTACCTCCTCCTCCTGACGTTCAGGCAGTACCTCCTCCTCCTGACGTTCAGGCAGTACCTCCTCCTCCTGACGTTCAGGCAGTACCTCCTCCTCCTGACGTTCAGGCTCTACCTCCTCCTCCTGACGTTCAGGCAGTACCTCCTCCTCCTGACGTTCAGGCAGTACCTCCTCCTCCTGACGTTCAGGCAGTACCTCCTCCTCCTGACGTTCAGGCTCTACCTCCTCCTCCTGACGTTCAGGCTCTACCTCCTCCTCCTGACGTTCAGGCAGTACCTCCTCCTCCTGACGTTCAGGCAGTACCTCCTCCTCCTGACGTTCAGGCAGTACCTCCTCCTCCTGACGTTCAGGCTCTACCTCCTCCTCCTGACGTTCAGGCTCTACCTCCTCCTCCTGACGTTCAGGCTCTACCTCCTCCTCCTGACGTTCAGGCTGTACCTCCTCCTCCTGACGTTCAGGCAGTACCTCCTCCTCCTGACGTTCAGGCAGTACCTCCTCCTCCTGACGTTCAGGCAGTACCTCCTCCTGACGTTCAGGCAGTACCTCCTCCTCCTGACGTTCAGGCAGTACCTCCTCCTCCTGACGTTCAGGCTCTACCTCCTCCTCCTGACGTTCAGGCGTACCTCCCTCCTCATGACGTTCAGGCTCTACCTCCTCCTCCTGACGTTCAGGCGTACCTCCTCCTCCTGACGTTCAGGCGTACCTCCTCCTCCTGACGTTCAGGCGTACCTCCTCCTCCTGACGTTCAGGCTGTACCTCCTCCTCCTGACGTTCAGGCTCTACCTCCTCCTCCTGACGTTCAGGCTCTACCTCCTCCTCCTGACGTTCAGGCTCTCCCTCCTCCTCCTGACGTTCAGGCTCTACCTCCTCCTCCTGACGTTCAGGCAGTACTTCCTCCTCCTGACGTTCAGGCAGTACCTCCTCCTCCTGACGTTCAGGCTCTACCTCCTCCTCCTGACGTTCAGGCAGTACCTCCTCCTCCTGGCGTTCAGGCAGTACCTCCTCCTCCTGACGTTCAGGCAGTACCTCCTCCTCCTGACGTTCAGGCAGTACCTCCTCCTCCTGACGTTCAGGCTCTACCTCCTCCTCCTGACGTTCAGGCTCTACCTCCTCCTCCTGGCGTTCAGGCTCTACCTCCTCCTCCTGACGTTCAGGCTCTACCTCCTCCTCCTGACGTTCAGGCAGTACCTCCTCCTCCTGACGTTCAGGCAGTACCTCCTCCTCCTGACGTTCAGGCAGTACCTCCTCCTCCTGACGTTCAGGCAGTACCTCCTCCTCCTGACGTTCAGGCTCTACCTCCTCCTCCTGACGTTCAGGCAGTACCTCCTCCTCCTGACGTTCAGGCAGTACCTCCTCCTCCTGACGTTCAGGCTCTACCTCCTCCTCCTGACGTTCAGGCTCTACCTCCTCCTCCTGACGTTCAGGCAGTACCTCCTCCTCCTGACGTTCAGGCAGTACCTCCTCCTCCTGACGTTCAGGCAGTACCTCCTCCTCCTGACGTTCAGGCTCTACCTCCTCCTCCTGACGTTCAGGCTGTACCTCCTCCTCCTGACGTTCAGGCTGTACCTCCTCCTCCTGACGTTCAGGCAGTACCTCCTCCTCCTGACGTTCAGGCAGTACCTCCTCCTCCTGACGTTCAGGCAGTACCTCCTCCTCCTGACGTTCAGGCAGTACCTCCTCCTCCTGACGTTCAGGCTCTACCTCCTCCTCCTGACGTTCAGGCGTACCTCCTCCTCATGACGTTCAGGCTCTACCTCCTCCTCCTGACGTTCAGGCGTACCTCCTCCTCCTGACGTTCAGGCGTACCTCCTCCTCCTGACGTTCAGGCGTACCTCCTCCTCCTGACGTTCAGGCTGTACCTCCTCCTCCTGACGTTCAGGCTCTACCTCCTCCTCCTGACGTTCAGGCTCTACCTCCTCCTCCTGACGTTCAGGCTCTACCTCCTCCTCCTGACGTTCAGGCTCTACCTCCTCCTCCTGACGTTCAGGCTCTACCTCCTCCTCCTGACGTTCAGGCTCTACCTCCTCCTCCTGACGTTCAGGCTCTACCTCCTCCTCCTGACGTTCAGGCTCTACCTCCTCCTCCTGACGTTCAGGCTCTACCTCCTCCTCCTGACGTTCAGGCTGTACCTCCTCCTCCTGACGTTCAGGCTCTACCTCCTCCTCCTGACGTTCAGGCAGTACCTCCTCCTCCTGACGTTCAGGCAGTACCTCCTCCTCCTGACGTTCAGGCTCTACCACCTCCTCCTGACGTTCAGGCTCTACCTCCTCCTCCTGACGTTCAGGCTCTACCTCCTCCTCCTGACGTTCAGGCAGTACCTCCTCCTCCTGACGTTCAGGCAGTACCTCCTCCTCCTGACGTTCAGGCAGTACCTCCTCCTCCTGACGTTCAGGCTCTACCTCCTCCTGACGTTCAGGCAGTACCTCCTCCTCCTGACGTTCAGGCAGTACCTCCTCCTCCTGACGTTCAGGCTCTACCTCCTCCTCCTGACGTTCAGGCTCTACCTCCTCCTCCTGACGTTCAGGCAGTACCTCCTCCTCCTGACGTTCAGGCAGTACCTCCTCCTCCTGACGTTCAGGCAGTACCTCCTCCTCCTGACGTTCAGGCTCTACCTCCTCCTCCTGACGTTCAGGCTGTACCTCCTCCTCCTGACGTTCAGGCAGTACCTCCTCCTGACGTTCAGGCAGTACCTCCTCCTCCTGACGTTCAGGCAGTACCTCCTCCTCCTGACGTTCAGGCAGTACCTCCTCCTCCTAACGTTCAGGCAGTACCTCCTCCTCCTGACGTTCAGGCAGTACCTCCTCCTCCTGACGTTCAGGCTCTACCTCCTCCTCCTGACGTTCAGGCGTACCTCCTCCTCATGACGTTCAGGCGTACCTCCTCCTCATGACGTTCAGGCTCTACCTCCTCCTCCTGACGTTCAGGCGTACCTCCTCCTCCTGACGTTCAGGCGTACCTCCTCCTCCTGACGTTCAGGCTGTACCTCCTCCTCCTGGCGTTCAGGCTCTACCTCCTCCTCCTGACGTTCAGGCTCTACCTCCTCCTCCTGACGTTCAGGCTCTACCTCCTCCTCCTGACGTTCAGGCTCTACCTCCTCCTCCTGACGTTCAGGCAGTACTTCCTCCTCCTGACGTTCAGGCAGTACCTCCTCCTCCTGACGTTCAGGCGTACCTCCTCCTCATGACGTTCAGGCGTACCTCCTCCTCATGACGTTCAGGCTCTACCTCCTCCTCCTGACGTTCAGGCGTACCTCCTCCTCCTGACGTTCAGGCGTACCTCCTCCTCCTGACGTTCAGGCTGTACCTCCTCCTCCTGACGTTCAGGCTCTACCTCCTCCTCCTGACGTTCAGGCTCTACCTCCTCCTCCTGACGTTCAGGCTCTACCTCCTCCTCCTGACGTTCAGGCTCTACCTCCTCCTCCTGACGTTCAGGCAGTACTTCCTCCTCCTGACGTTCAGGCAGTACCTCCTCCTCCTGACGTTCAGGCTCTACCTCCTCCTCCTGACGTTCAGGCAGTACCTCCTCCTCCTGACGTTCAGGCAGTACCTCCTCCTCCTGACGTTCAGGCAGTACCTCCTCCTCCTGACGTTCAGGCAGTACCTCCTCCTCGTGACGTTCAGGCTCTACCTCCTCCTCCTGACGTTCAGGCTCTACCTCCTCCTCCTGACGTTCAGGCTCTACCTCCTCCTCCTGACGTTCAGTCTCTACCTCCTCCTCCTGACGTTCAGGCAGTACCTCCTCCTCCTGACGTTCAGGCAGTACCTCCTCCTCCTGACGTTCAGGCAGTACCTCCTCCTCCTGACGTTCAGGCTCTACCTCCTCCTCCTGACGTTCAGGCAGTACCTCCTCCTCCTGACGTTCAGGCAGTACCTCCTCCTCCTGACGTTCAGGCAGTACCTCCTCCTCCTGACGTTCAGGCTCTACCTCCTCCTCCTGACGTTCAGGCTCTACCTCCTCCTCCTGACGTTCAGGCAGTACCTCCTCCTCCTGACGTTCAGGCAGTACCTCCTCCTCCTGACGTTCAGGCAGTACCTCCTCCTCCTGACGTTCAGGCAGTACCTCCTCCTCCTGACGTTCAGGCTCTACCTCCTCCTCCTGACGTTCAGGCTGTACCTCCTCCTCCTGACGTTCAGGCAGTACCTCCTCCTGACGTTCAGGCAGTACCTCCTCCTCCTGACGTTCAGGCAGTACCTCCTCCTCCTGACGTTCAGGCAGTACCTCCTCCTCCTGACGTTCAGGCAGTACCTCCTCCTCCTGACGTTCAGGCTCTACCTCCTCCTCCTGACGTTCAGGCGTACCTCCTCCTCATGACGTTCAGGCTCTACCTCCTCCTCATGACGTTCAGGCTCTACCTCCTCCTCCTGACGTTCAGGCGTACCTCCTCCTCCTGACGTTCAGGCGTACCTCCTCCTCCTGACGTTCAGGCTGTACCTCCTCCTCCTGACGTTCAGGCCCTCCCCTCCTCCTCCTGACGTTCAGGCTCTACCTCCTCCTCCTGACGTTCAGGCTCTACCTCCTCCTCCTGACGTTCAGGCAGTACTTCCTCCTCCTGACGTTCAGGCAGTACCTCCTCCTCCTGACGTTCAGGCTCTACCTCCTCCTCCTGACGTTCAGGCAGTACCTCCTCCTCCTGACGTTCAGGCTCTACCTCCTCCTCCTGACGTTCAGGCAGTACCTCCTTCTCCTGACGTTCAGGCAGTACCTCCTCCTCCTGACGTTCAGGCAGTACCTCCTCCTCCTGACGTTCAGGCTCTACCTCCTCCTCCTGACGTTCAGGCAGTACCTCCTCCTCCTGACGTTCAGGCAGTACCTCCTCCTCCTGACGTTCAGGCAGTACCTCCTCCTCCTGACGTTCAGGCAGTACCTCCTCCTCCTGACGTTCAGGCAGTACCTCCTCCTCCTGACGTTCAGGCAGTACCTCCTCCTCCTGACGTTCAGGCAGTACCTCCTCCTCCTGACGTTCAGGCTCTACCACCTCCTCCTGACGTTCAGGCTCTACCTCCTCCTCCTGACGTTCAGGCTCTACCTCCTCCTCCTGACGTTCAGGCAGTACCTCCTCCTCCTGACGTTCAGGCAGTACCTCCTCCTCCTGACGTTCAGGCTCTACCTCCTCCTCCTGACGTTCAGGCAGTACCTCCTCCTCCTGACGTTCAGGCAGTACCTCCTCCTCCTGACGTTCAGGCAGTACCTCCTCCTCCTGACGTTCAGGCAGTACCTCCTCCTCCTGACGTTCAGGCTCTACCTCCTCCTCCTGACGTTCAGGCAGTACCTCCTCCTCCTGACGTTCAGGCAGTACCTCCTCCTCCTGACGTTCAGGCAGTACCTCCTCCTCCTGACGTTCAGGCAGTACCTCCTCCTCCTGACGTTCAGGCTCTACCTCCTCCTCCTGACGTTCAGGCTCTACCTCCTCCTCCTGACGTTCAGGCTCTACCTCCTCCTCCTGACGTTCAGGCAGTACCTCCTCCTCCTGACGTTCAGGCAGTACCTCCTCCTCCTGACGTTCAGGCAGTACCTCCTCCTCCTGACGTTCAGGCAGTACCTCCTCCTCCTGACGTTCAGGCTCTACCTCCTCCTCCTGACTTTCAGGCTCTACCTCCTCCTCCTGACTTTCAGGCTCTACCTCCTCCTCCTGACGTTCAGGCAGTACCTCCTCCTCCTGACGTTCAGGCAGTACCTCCTCCTCCTGACGTTCAGGCAGTACCTCCTCCTCCTGACGTTCAGGCAGTACCTCCTCCTCCTGACGTTCAGGCAGTACCTCCTCCTCCTGACGTTCAGGCAGTACTTCCTCCTCCTGACGTTCAGGCAGTACCTCCTCCTCCTGACGTTCAGGCAGTACCTCCTCCTCCTGACGTTCAGGCGTACCTCCTCCTCCTGACGTTCAGGTAGTACCTCCTCCTCCTGACGTTCAGGCAGTACCTCCTCCTCCTGACGTTCAGGCAGTACCTCCTCCTCCTGACGTTCAGGCAGTACCTCCTCCTCCTGACGTTCAGGCAGTACTTCCTCCTCCTGATGTTCAGGCAGTACCTCCTCCTCCTGACGTTCAGGCAGTACCTCCTCCTCCTGACGTTCAGGCAGTACCTCCTCCTCCTGACGTTCAGGCAGTACCTCCCTCCTCCTGACGTTGAGGCTCTACCACCTCCTCCTGACGTTCAGGCTCTACCTCCTCCTCCTGACGTTCAGTCTCTACCTCCTCCTCCTGACGTTCAGGCAGTACCTCCTCCTCCTGACGTTCAGGCTCTACCTCCTCCTCCTGACGTTCAGGCAGTACCTCCTCCTCCTGACGTTCAGGCAGTACCTCCTCCTCCTGACGTTCAGGCAGTACCTCCTCCTCCTGACGTTCAGGCTCTACCTCCTCCTCCTGACGTTCAGGCAGTACCTCCTCCTCCTGACGTTCAGGCAGTACCTCCTCCTCCTGACGTTCAGACAGTACCTCCTCCTCCTGACGTTCAGGCTCTACCTCCTCCTCCTGACGTTCAGGCAGTACCTCCTCCTCCTGACGTTCAGGCAGTACCTCCTCCTCCTGACGTTCAGGCAGTACCTCCTCCTCCTGACGTTCAGGCTCTACCTCCTCCTCCTGACGTTCAGGCTCTACCTCCTCCTCCTGACGTTCAGGCAGTACCTCCTCCTCCTGACGTTCAGGCAGTACCTCCTCCTCCTGACGTTCAGGCAGTACCTCCTCCTCCTGACGTTCAGGCTCTACCTCCTCCTCCTGACTTTCAGGCTCTACCTCCTCCTCCTGACTTTCAGGCTCTACCTCCTCCTCCTGACGTTCAGGCAGTACCTCCTCCTCCTGACGTTCAGGCAGTACCTCCTCCTCCTGACGTTCAGGCAGTACCTCCTCCTCCTGACGTTCAGGCAGTACCTCCTCCTCCTGACGTTCAGGCAGTACCTCCTCCTCCTGACGTTCAGGCAGTACTTCCTCCTCCTGACGTTCAGGCAGTACCTCCTCCTCCTGACGTTCAGGCAGTACCTCCTCCTCCTGACGTTCAGGCGTACCTCCTCCTCCTGACGTTCAGGCAGTACCTCCTCCTCCTGACGTTCAGGCAGTACCTCCTCCTCCTGACGTTCAGGCAGTACCTCCTCCTCCTGACGTTCAGGCAGTACCTCCTCCTCCTGACGTTCAGGCAGTACTTCCTCCTCCTGACGTTCAGGCAGTACTTCCTCCTCCTGACGTTCAGGCAGTACCTCCTCCTCCTGACGTTCAGGCAGTACCTCCTCCTCCTGACGTTCAGGCAGTACCTCCTCCTCCTGACGTTCAGGCAGTACCTCCTCCTCCTGACGTTCAGGCTCTACCACCTCCTCCTGACGTTCAGGCTCTACCTCCTCCTCCTGACGTTCAGTCTCTACCTCCTCCTCCTGACGTTCAGGCAGTACCTCCTCCTCCTGACGTTCAGGCTCTACCTCCTCCTCCTGACGTTCAGGCAGTACCTCCTCCTCCTGACGTTCAGGCAGTACCTCCCTCCTCCTGACGTTCAGGCAGTACCTCCTCCTCCTGACGTTCAGGCTCTACCTCCTCCTCCTGACGTTCAGGCAGTACCTCCTCCTCCTGACGTTCAGGCAGTACCTCCTCCTCCTGACGTTCAGGCAGTACCTCCTCCTCCTGACGTTCAGGCAGTACCTCCTCCTCCTGACGTTCAGGCTCTACCTCCTCCTCCTGACGTTCAGGCAGTACCTCCTCCTCCTGACGTTCAGGCAGTACCTCCTCCTCCTGACGTTCAGGCAGTACCTCCTCCTCCTGACGTTCAGGCAGTACCTCCTCCTCCTGACGTTCAGGCAGTACCTCCCCCTCCTGACGTTCAGGCTCTACCTCCTCCTCCTGACGTTCAGGCTCTACCTCCTCCTCCTGACGTTCAGGCTCTACCTCCTCCTCCTGACGTTCAGGCTCTACCTCCTCCTCCTGACGTTCAGGCAGTACCTCCTCCTGACGTTCAGGCAGTACCTCCTCCTCCTGACGTTCAGGCAGTACCTCCTCCTCCTGACGTTCAGGCAGTACCTCCTCCTCCTGACGTTCAGGCTCTACCTCCTCCTCCTGACGTTCAGGCTCTACCTCCTCCTCCTGACGTTCAGGCAGTACCTCCTCCTCCTGACGTTCAGGCAGTACCTCCTCCTCCTGACGTTCAGGCAGTACCTCCTCCTCCTGACGTTCAGGCAGTACCTCCTCCTCCTGACGTTCAGGCGGTACCTCCTCCTCCTGACGTTCAGGCAGTACTTCCTCCTCCTGACGTTCAGGCAGTACCTCCTCCTCCTGACGTTCAGGCAGTACCTCCTCCTCCTGACGTTCAGGCGTACCTCCTCCTCCTGACGTTCAGGCGGTACCTCCTCCTCCTGACGTTCAGGCAGTACCTCCTCCTCCTGACGTTCAGGCAGTACCTCCTCCTCCTGACGTTCAGGCAGTACCTCCTCCTCCTGACGTTCAGGCAGTACCTCCTCCTCCTGACGTTCAGGCAGTACTTCCTCCTCCTGACGTTCAGGCAGTACTTCCTCCTCCTGACGTTCAGGCAGTACCTCCTCCTCCTGACGTTCAGGCAGTATCTCCTCCTCCTGACGTTCAGGCAGTACCTCCTCCTCCTGACGTTCAGGCTCTACCACCTCCTCCTGACGTTCAGGCTCTACCTCCTCCTCCTGACGTTCAGTCTCTACCTCCTCCTCCTGACGTTCAGGCAGTACCTCCTCCTCCTGACGTTCAGGCTCTACCTCCTCCTCCTGACGTTCAGGCAGTACCTCCTCCTCCTGACGTTCAGGCAGTACCTCCTCCTCCTGACGTTCAGGCAGTACCTCCTCCTCCTGACGTTCAGGCTCTACCTCCTCCTCCTGACGTTCAGGCAGTACCTCCTCCTCCTGACGTTCAGGCAGTACCTCCTCCTCCTGACGTTCAGGCAGTACCTCCTCCTCCTGACGTTCAGGCAGTACCTCCTCCTCCTGACGTTCAGGCTCTACCTCCTCCTCTGACGTTCAGGCTGTACCTCCTCCTCCTGACGTTCAGGCAGTACCTCCTCCTCCTGACGTTCAGGCAGTACCTCCTCCTCCTGACGTTCAGGCAGTACCTCCTCCTCCTGGCGTTCAGGCTCTACCTCCTCCTCCTGACGTTCAGGCTCTACCTCCTCCTCCTGACGTTCAGGCAGTACCTCCTCCTCCTGACGTTCAGGCAGTACCTCCTCCTCCTGACGTTCAGGCTCTACCACCTCCTCCTGACGTTCAGGCTCTACCTCCTCCTCCTGACGTTCAGGCTCTACCTCCTCCTCCTGACGTTCAGGCAGTACCTCCTCCTCCTGACGCGTTCAGGCTCTACCTCCTCCTCCTGACGTTCAGGCAGTACCTCCTCCTCCTGACGTTCAGGCAGTACCTCCTCCTCCTGACGTTCAGGCAGTACCTCCTCCTCCTGACGTTCAGGCTCTACCTCCTCCTCCTGACGTTCAGGCAGTACCTCCTCCTCCTGACGTTCAGGCAGTACCTCCTCCTCCTGACGTTCAGGCAGTACCTCCTCCTCCTGACGTTCAGGCAGTACCTCCTCCTCCTGACGTTCAGGCTCTACCTCCTCCTCCTGACGTTCAGGCAGTACCTCCTCCTCCTGACGTTCAGGCAGTACCTCCTCCTCCTGACGTTCAGGCAGTACCTCCTCCTCCTGACGTTCAGGCAGTACCTCCTCCTCCTGACGTTCAGGCTCTACCTCCTCCTCCTGACGTTCAGGCTCTACCTCCTCCTCCTGACGTTCAGGCTCTACCTCCTCCTCCTGACGTTCAGGCAGTACCTCCTCCTCCTGACGTTCAGGCAGTACCTCCTCCTCCTGACGTTCAGGCAGTACCTCCTCCTCCTGACGTTCAGGCAGTACCTCCTCCTCCTGACGTTCAGGCTCTACCTCCTCCTCCTGACGTTCAGGCTCTACCTCCTCCTCCTGACGTTCAGGCAGTACCTCCTCCTCCTGACGTTCAGGCAGTACCTCCTCCTCCTGACGTTCAGGCAGTACCTCCTCCTCTCCTGACGTTCAGGCAGTACCTCCTCCTCCTGACGTTCAGGCAGTACTTCCTCCTCCTGACGTTCAGGCTCTACCTCCTCCTCCTGACGTTCAGGCGTACCTCCTCCTCCTGACGTTCAGGCAGTACCTCCTCCTCCTGACGTTCAGGCAGTACCTCCTCCTCCTGACGTTCAGGCAGTACCTCCTCCTCCTGACGTTCAGGCGTACCTCCTCCTCCTGACGTTCAGATTGTACCTTCAAACAGTGCTTGAAAACTATTACGGACTACAAAGGGAATCTTCCTCAATGATAGTGTTCTGCCTAATGCCTATGGTGCAACCTTATGTAAATCGGTGGTTGGAACATGCATTCAAAGTTTGAGAGGTTTTCTCTCTCTTCACTAATGCAAAACAGTCATCCCCCATTCTGTTCCCTGCTGTCTCTATTAGATGTGTGTGTGTGTGTGTGTGTGTGTGTGTGTGTGTGTGTGTGTGTGTGTGTGTGTGTGTGTGTGTGTGTGTGTGTGTGTGTGTGTGTGTGTGTGTGTGTGTGTGTGAGAGAGAGAGAGGGTGACTGCTGTGTCTCTCTCTGCTAAAGGCTTATCTTATGTTACTCGGGTTACAATGTCCTTTTCAAAAATGCTAACCTAGTGCAAATGAGATGGATGCTTTTTCACACACTCCCATTACTTTAATGAGGGTGAACAAAGTCAAGCAATGTCAGGGTAGGGAACAGTCCCATTAATGGTTGATGAAGGGTTGTGACTATGCCTGTCAACCATCCATTCACAAAAATAACAACCATCATAATTACCTGGTTATTATAAATGTGGATATTTTTTTTTTTCCCTTTCAATATTCTATAACACATTGAACAGGAATTCTGGCTGGCTGTACATGCTTGTGTGATTTATATTAGAAAATACAAACCAACACTGTGAATCTGTAATTTACTGTGGTTGCTCATATTCATTCTGTAATATTTAATGTACTGTGGTTGCTCATATTCATTCTGTAAGAGTGCAAATTGTGATATCGTGTTGCTTTACCAATTGTCAAGGTGGTGTTTTCCTGAAGTGAAACAGGCAGACGAACTCGTACATAGCCTGTAAGAGCTTGCATTAGATTTGCATCTATGAACCATTATATTTTCTTAGTGGGACACCTTCCTAATATTGAGTCTCACCCACTTTTGCCCTCGTCGGGTCATGGACTCTACAAGATGTTGAAAGTGTTCCACAGGGATGCTGGCCCATTGTTACGGATACCAGTATCCTGTGTGTGTATCCTGTGTGTGTGTGTGTGTCCTGTGTGTGTGTGTGTGTGTGTTTCTGTGTATCCTGTGTTCTTTTCTCTCCTTCTCCCCTCACATGTGAAAATCATCACTCCCCAATCAGTCACCAATCCAATCATCAATCAGAAGACACACCTCCTCCTGTTTCCTACCCAATCACAGTTCCTTTCCCTTGGTTTAAAAACCCCGTCAGTTGTTTGCTCTAGAGCTCAATCTCTCTGTAAATGCCATATGTCTGTAGGTCTCTGTGTTTCACTCTCTCGTTGTGTATTAACCTCTCTTGTTTGAGCACCTCCATAGCACTTTGTCCTCACCTGTGAGTATTGTTTTTGGTTATGGTGTTTGTTTGCTGGTGGGAAAAGGGGTAACCAAGACAAGTCACCCATGGGCATACACTACCCGTAGGTAGACTTTGTTAAATACACTAGTTAGAACTGGGCAGACCACCCACTGTATTTTTGCTTAGTTAGCTGTTGTTAAAGTGGGCTAGTCTAGCTTAGGGGTGTTTTTGAATACTTATTGTTTCTTTCCTTGGGTCCAGCTCAGCCCCTTTTCCTGCTCCCCCATTACCGTGTGTTTTACAATAAACCTGGAGTTTGATGGTAGATTTCTGTTGTCGTGGTTATTTCGTTCTCACTATTATAAATTGCATGAGTTATGTTACAGGGTCTCATTACCATCCCCCTAGACTGTCGGGCCAAAGGGATTCGTAACACCCATGTTGACTCTACAAGGTGTTGAAAGCATTCCACAGGGATGCTGGCCCATGTTGACTCTACAAGGTGTTGAAAGCGTTCCACAGGGATGCTGGCCCATGTTGACTCTACAAGGTGTTGAAAGCATTCCACAGGGATGCTGGCCCATGTTGACTCTACAAGGTGTTGAAAGCGTTCCACAGGGATGCTGGCCCATGTTGACTCTACAAGGTGTTGAAAGCGTTCCACAGGGATGCTGGCCCATGTTGACTCTACAAGGTGTTGAAAGCGTTCCACAGGGATGCTGGCCCATGTTGACTCTACAAGGTGTTGAAAGCGTTCCACAGGGATGCTGACCCATGTTGACTCTACAAGGTGTTGAAAGCGTTCCACAGGGATGCTGGTCCATGTTGACTCTACAAGGTGTCTAAAGCGCTTCCACAGGGATGCTGGCCCATGTTGACTCTACAAGGTGTTGAAAGCGTTCCACAGGGATGCTTAACCCGTCTCCTCCCCTTCATCTACGCTGATTAAAGTGGATTTAACAAGTGACATCAATAAAGGTAGCTCAGTTGGTAGAGCATGGCGCTTGTAACGCCAGGGTAGTGGGTTCGATTCCCGGGACCACCCATACGTAGAATGTATGCACACATGACTGTAAAGTCGCTTTGGATAAAAGCGTCTGCTAAATGGCATATATATATATATAGAGCCTTCACCTGGATTCACCTGGTCAGTGTACAGCATGTCATGGAAAGAGCAGTGTTCCTAATGTTTTGTACACAAGGTCAGGATGATGTCTTCACCTATACCAAAATACTGTTCTGAGAAGAGCATTGATGAGCTTCTTATCTATGTGGATGAGGTAAATGATCTACAGTGATAGCCAGAGCATATATCATAAAGACTCATCCGCTCAAACAAAATGGAGGAGCAAATTAATCTTAGGCTGTGATTCAACCCGAGGGTGCGTTGTAGTGTGCTTGACATTTAAAGATCACTACCAATTGATCTGTCACGTGCTGCATTTACCGTGAATATTATCTCCGTGAACACAGGAACGTTGCCTTTAAAGGCATATTGTCGACAGCGTGTTCAATCGGATTAAACTCGGCCTTAAACTGGAAGATTTAATAAACCAGGTGAAAAGGCCACTTATTCCAGATTGTAGGATTTTCTCTGTCTGGTGATGTTAGTAACCTGGCTCAGGCATAAATAGTTATTTAGAGGCTGACAGCCCTGATGAGAAGACATCGTTTGTTTATGTCCCAAAGTGGCACCCTATTCCCTACTGGCTCTGGTCCAAAGTAGTACACTATATAAGGAATAGGGTGCCATTTGGGATGCAGCCCTGAAAAGTGCAGAGAAAGGACCCGAGGGAGACAAGTACCATTTTCTTCCAGTGTCAAGATCCACTTCCTCCTGACACCACTTAGACTGACTCGTAATGAGAAACAGGAGAATCTGTCTGTCTCTGTGTCCCAACTGGAACACTTCTCTATGGGTCATGCTCAAAAGTAGTGCACAATATAGAAAATAGAGTGCAATTTGGGAAGCAGACTGTCCCTGTCCTCACATAGCTGACAATGACTAATTGACTGCCCCTGAACCCACCTACGACATTCTGCTAGGTCATCACTGCCCCAAACCCTCCTACAACATTAATGACTACCACAAACCCTCCTATGAAATGCTGCTCCAAACCCTCCTACAACGTTAATGGATACTCCAAACCCTCCTACAACATTAATGGATACCCAAACCCTCCTACAACATTAATGGATACTCCAAACCCTCCTACAACATTAATGGATACTCCAAACCTCCTACAACATTAATGGATACTCCAAACCCTCCTACAACATTAATGGATACTCCAAACCCTCCTACAACATTAATGGATACTCCAAACCCTCCTACAACATGGATAATGGGATACTCAAACCCTCCTACAACGTTAATGGATACTCCAAACCCTCCTACAACGTTAATGGATACTCCACACCTCCTACAACATTAATGGATACTCAAACCTCCTACAACGTTAATGGATACTCCAAACCCTCCTACAACATTAATGGATACTCCACCCTCCTAAACCCTCCTACAACGTTAATGGATACTCCAAACCCTCCTACAACATTAATGGATACTCCAAACCCTCCTACAACATTAATGGATACTCCAAACCCTCCTACAACGTTAATGGATACTCCAAACCCTCCTACAACATTAATGGATACTCCAAACCCTCCTACAACGTTAATGGATACCCAAACCCTCCTACAAACATTAATGGATACTCCAAACCCTCTGTCATGGATGACAAAGTAGGTAACAAGAGACACTGAGATGGAAATATTCCTCCAATTTACAAAAAATACACAAAAATACACATTATGACAAGATAAACGAAAAGTATGTTAAAAAAGACAAATATAAACAGAATTAAAATACAAAATAAAAACAGTCCTAATGCTTCAACTTAAAAATAACTGAAGTCAAAAAGTGCAGAACAGAAAGTAACATCTACTGAGTACAGCCAGAAGAGGACTCCACCCGTCAGAGCCTGGTTCCTCTCTACTGAGTACAGCCAGAAGAGGACTGGCCACCCCTCAGAGCCTGGTTCCTCTCCACTGAGTACAGCCAGAAGAGGACTGACCACCCCTCAGAGCCTGGTTCCTCTCTACTGAGTACAGCCAGAAGAGGACTGACCACCCCTCAGAGCCTGGTTCCTCTCTACTGAGTACAGCCAGAAGAGGACTGACCACCCCTCAGAGCCTGGTTCCTCTCCACTGAGTACAGCCAGAAGACTACTGACCACCCCTCAGAGCCTGGTTCCTCTCTACTGAGTACAGCCAAAAGAGGACTGACCACCCCTCAGAGCCTGGTTCCTCTCTACTGAGTACAGCCAGAAGAGGACTGACCACCCCTCAGAGCCTGGATCCTCTCTACCCAGTACAGCCAGAAGAGGACTGACCACCCCTCAGAGCCTGGTTCCTCTCTACTGAGTACAGCCAGAAGAGGATTGACCACCCCTCAGAGCCTGGTTCCTCTCTACTGAGTACAGCCAGAAGAGGACTGGCCACCCCTCAGAGCCTGGTTCCTCTCCACTGAGTACAGCCAGAAGAGGACTGACCACCCCTCAGAGCCTGGTTCCTCTCTACTGAGTACAGCCAGAAGAGGACTGACCACCCCTCAGAGCCTGGTTCCTCTCTACTGAGTACAGCCAGAAGAGGACTGGCCACCCGTCAGAGCCTGGATCCTCTTTAGGTTTCTTCCTATTGTCATGACGTTGGCCTGGGGGTTGGTTTATGACAGTCATAAATACCTCTTCCACCCTTTTTCCTCTCTCTACCCTACTAAGGTTACATTTGCAAACCCCTTGGTTAACATAGAGACTCTGGGAACGTCAGAATGTGGGGAAATTAACTATATTCTGGTAATCCGACCAATTGAATATGCAGTGGTACTTAATGAATATAGACTTTCCACCTGTACTTTCCACCTTATCATTGATGAGAATGTCTGAGATGACAACCGAACTGACATTATATTATTATATTATATATATTAATATAATGTCAGTTCGGTGTCATCTCATTCTTCGTGGTGCCCGACTCTCTTTACATGATTAGCTCCATCAGGTGATATTAATTACGGAGAAACTATTTTATAGAATAGCATGTCATATCACTTAATCCGGCATAGCCAAAGACACGACACCTGGTTCCTGCCTTTCTAGGAAGTTTTTCCTAGCCACCATAGGCTGAGTTTCTGTACAGTCATCAATCAATCAAATGTATTTATATCCGTTCTACATCAGCTGATTCTCAAAGTGCTGTCCTATTCGGTGTCCTGTGTGAGTTCTCTATTCTCTCCTTCTTTCTTTCTCTCTCTCGGAGGACCTGAGTCCCCCTTCCACCCTTTCTCTCTAGAATTGCCAAACGACTCTCTTTACATGATTAGCTCCCACCTGTACTTTCCACCTTATCATTGATATCTTAACCGAAACCCCTTTTATAGAATAGCATGTCATATCACTTAATCCACGACACCTGGTTCCTGCCTTTCTAGGAAGTTTTTCCTAGCCACCATGCTTCTCCTGCGTTGGTTTTTAGGGTTTAGGCTGAGTTTCTGTACAGTCATCAATCAATCAAATGTAGGACCATGCCCCAGGACTACCTGGACATGAGGACTACCTGACATGCTCCTTGCTGTCCCCAGTCCACCTGGCCATGCTGCTGCTCAGTTTCAACTGTTCTGCCTTACTATTATTTGACCATGCTGGTCATTTATGATCATTTGAACATCTTGGCCATGTTCTGTTATAATCTCCACCCGGCACAGCCAGAAGAGGGCTGGCCACCCCACATAGCCTGATTCCTCTCTAGGTTTCTTCCTAGGTTTTGGCCTTTCTAGGGAGTTTTTCCTAGCCACCGTGCTTCTACACCTGCATTGCTTGCTGTTTGGGGTTTTAGGCTGGGTTTCTGTACATCACTTTGAGATATCAGCTGATGTACGAAGGGCTATATAAATAAAAAATAAAATAAAAAATAAAATAAATAATAAGGTAATACAAACTGGCAACAGTACTTAAGTGGCAGTCTTTCTCAATGTATATATAATTACATAATCCCCAGTTAAATGTTGTGGGTACGCTGTTGAGTTGGAGTTTATTAAAAGTCCTGAGAAGTAAAACAACACGTACTTTGTTTTGTGTTTTTTTGTTAAATGTCTCCGTCAGTCTACATCCACTCAGTGCCTTAGAAAAGTATTCAGACCCCTTGAATTTTTCCACATTTTGTTACGTTAGTTTTTTTACTCATCAATCTACACACAATACCCCGTAATGACAAAGCAAAAACCGTTTTTTAAACATGTTTTTATTTTATATAAAGTGTGAAACTGAAGTTTTACATATACATAAGTATTCAGACCGTTTAATTTGTTGAACCACCTTTGGTAGTGATTACAGCCTCGAGTCTTCTTGGGTATGACGCTACAAGCTTCGCACACCTGTATATAGATATTTTCTACCATTCTTCTCTGCAGATCCTCAAGCTCTGTCAGGTTGGATGGGTAGTGTCGCTGCACAGCTATATTCAGGTCTCGCCGAAGATGTTCGATCGGGTTCAAGTCCGGGTTCTGGCCGGGCCACTCAAGGACATTCAGACTTGTCTCGAAGCCACTACTGCGTTGTCTTGGCTGTGTGCTTAGGGTCGTTGTCCTGTTGGAAGTTAAACTTCACCCCAGTCTGAGGTCCTGAGCTCTGGAGCAGATTTTCATCAAGGAGCTCGCTGTACTTTACTCATCTTTCCCTTGATTCTGACTAGTCTCCCAGTCCCTGACACTGAAAAAAAATCCCCATGGCATGATGCTGCTACCGCCATGCTTCACCGTAGGGATGGTGCCAGGTTTCCACCAGGCGTGACTCTTGGCATTCAGGCCAAAGAGTTGAATCTTGGTTTCGTCAGACCAGAGAATCTTGTTTCTCATGGTCTTTGAGTCTTTCGGTGCCTTTTGGTAAACTTCAAGCAGGCTGTCTTTCATATTACTGAGGAGTGGCTTCTGCCTGGCCACTCTAACATAACGGCCTGATTGGGCGATTGCTGCAGAGATGAATGTCCTTCTGGAAGGTTCTCCCATTTCCAAAGAGGAACTCTGTAGCTCTATCAAGAGTGACCATTGGTTCTTGGTCACCTCCCTAACCAAGGCCCTTCTTCCCAGATTGCACAGTTTGGTCGGGTGGCCAGCTCTAGGAAGATTCTTGGTCGTTCCAGACTTCTTTCATCTAAGAATGATGGAGGCTACCTTGCTGTTGGGAACTTAAATGCTGCAGACATTTTTTGGTGCCCTTCCACAGATCTGTGCCTCGCCACAATCTTGTCTCTGGGGCTTTACGTACAATTTCTTAGAACTCATGCCTTAGTTTTGCTCTGACATGCACTGTCACACTACCCGCTATTCTGCTTGAGTCAGTCAATAATGACGTGCGTGACACTTACATGTTCTCTAATACCTGCCTAGCTGCTATTATCTTATATTACACAGAACGTTGTTACACAGAACATTGTTACACATTCTATTGTTACACAGAACGTTGTTACACATTCCATTTTTACACAGAACGTTGTTACACATTCTATTGTTACACAGAACATTGTTACACAGAACATTGTTACACATTCTATTGTTACACAGAACGTTGTTACACATTCCATTTTTACACAGAACGTTGTTACACATTCTATTGTTACACAGAACATTGTTACACAGAACATTGTTACACATTCTATTGTTACACAGAACGTTTCACATTCCATTGTTAACAGAACATTTATTTCACATTCCATTTTTACACAGAACGTTGTTACACAGAACGTTGTTACACATTCTATTGTTACACAGAACGTTGTTACACATTGTTACACAGAACGTTGTTACACAGAACGTTGTTACATTGTTACACAGAACGTTGTTACACATTCCATTTTAACACAGAACGTTGTTACACATTCCATTTTTACACAGAACGTTGTTACACATTCTATTGTTACACAGAACGTTGTTACACAGAACGTTGTTACACATTCCATTTTTATACAGAACGTTGTTACACAGAACATTGTTACACATTCTATTGTTACACAGAACGTTGTTACACAGAATGTTGTTACACATTCCATTTTACACAGAATGTTGTTACACAGAACGTTGTTACACATTCCATTTTTATACAGAACATTTGTTACACAGAACATTGTTACACATTCTATTGTTACACAGAACGTTGTTACACAGAATGTTGTTACACATTCCATTTTACACAGAACGTTGTTACACAGAACGTTGTTACACATTCTATTGTTACACAGAACATTTTTACACAATGTTAGACATTCCATTGTTACACAGAACATTTTTACACAATGTTAGACATTCCATTGTTACACATTCCAGAACGTTGTTACACAGAACGTTGTTACACATTCTATTGTTACACAGAACGTTGTTACACATTGTTACACAGAACGTTGTTACACATTCCATTGTTACACAGAACGTTGTTACACAGAACGTTGTTACACATTGTTACACAGAACATTGTTACACATTCCGTTGTTACACATTCCATTGTTACACAGAATGTTGTTAGACATTCCATTGTTACACAGAACATTTTATACATTCCATTGTTACACAGAACATTTTATACATTCTATTGTTACACAGAACATTTTATACATTCTATTGTTACACAGAACGTTGTTACACAGAACGTTGTTACACATTCTATTGTTACACAGAACGTTGTTACACATTCTATTGTTACACAGAACGTTGTTACACATTCTATTGTTACACAGAACGTTGTTACACATTATTGTTACATTCCATTGTTACACATTCCATTTTTACACATTCCATTTTTACACAGAATGTTGTTACAGATTCCATTGTTACACATTCCATTTTTACTCAGAACGTTGTAAGACATTCCATTGTTACACATTCCATTGTTACACATTCCATTTTTACTCAGAACGTTGTAAGACATTCCATTGTTACACATTCCATTGTTACACAGAATGTTGTTACACATTCCATTTTTACACAGAATGTTGTTACACATTCCATTTCTAAATGTTGTTACCATTCCATTTTTACACATTTTTACACATTCCATTTACACAGAATGTTGTTACACATTCCATTGTTACACATTCCATTTTTACTCAGAACGTTGTAAGACATTCCATTGTTACACATTCCATTGTTACACATTCCATTTTTACACATTCCATTTTTACACAGAATGTTACACATTCCATTGTTACACATTCCATTTTTACACAGAATGTTGTTAGACATTCCATTGTTACACAGAACATTTTACACATTCTATTGTTACACAGAACGTTGTTACATATTCTATTGTTACACAGAACGTTATTACGCATTCTATTGTTACACAGAACGTTGTTACACATTCTATTGTTACACAGAACGTTGTTACACATTCTATTGTTACACAGAACGTTGTTACACATTCTATTGTTACACAGTGCGTTGTTACACAGTGTGTTGTTACACAGAACGTTTTTACACAACGTTTTTACACAGAACGTTGTTATACAGTGCGTTGTTACACATTCTATTGTTACACAGTGCGTTGTTACGCATTCCATTGTTACACAGAACGTTGTTACACAGAACGTTGTTACACATTCTATTGTTACACATTCCGACAATCTGGATTGTCAGGGAGTACTATTGTCTGGGTCTTTGTCTTGCTAAAGGTTGTCTCCACATGAGCAGAATAAGCAGTGTTGGCAGTCATCTCCACACCTGAGAGGATGTCTAAATGTTTCCTGTTTATGATAAATCTAATTCTATTGGGTTTGACATTTCCATAACTTAGCAGACATTCTTATCCAGTGCAACTTGCAGTGGTGAGTGCATGCATTTTGATACTGGTACACCGTGGGAATTGAACCCACAACCCTGGCATTGGAACTGCCGTGCTCTAAAAACTGAGCTACACCTGTCGCCAAGCTTGCCAGGTAAATCTTAATTGCAAATGTTTCGACTTGTAAACTGTACAAATCGATGTTTTTGGGGCAGCTCAAGTTGGTCTGGTTGCCGGCAGGTACGTTTTAGGTGTAAAGATTGTTTTGGCCAACACCACACACGCTTCTTGGCAGTATTCCTATTGCCTCCTGTGCACTCTAAAGATTGACATCGAACAGACATTTTCATTAGATATTGATGAAAAGTCAAACCCCTCCTGAGCTAACGACTGATTAGGATTTCAAAGTAACACCTTTCTATGAGACATTTGAGTGAACCTCAAAGCAACAATGGACCCACTGTTCCCCAGGCGCCTAAGACACATTTCAGCTGAATATATTCAGTTGGACAACTGCCTAGGTATCCCCCTTTCCCTTTCAGTGCTTAGGCAACAGTTTCCTTCAGCAGGTTTTCCAATATTAGCTTGTCATTCCACTAATGACAGAGTTGGTCCGATTCAGCAAGTGGACTGGTCTCACCGTGTCTGTACTTTCACTGTCTCATTTCCATATTGCCCAAATGCCACTTACCCAATAGAACATTGAAATGCTTGAATTAAAAACATAAACCAATAGGGTCTAGTATAAATCACAATGTACTGTGTAACAATGGAATGTGTAACACTGTACTGTGTAACAATGGAATGTGTAACACTGTACTGTGTAACAATGGAATGTGTAACACTGTACTGTGTAACAATGCAGACCGAGCTGTTGGGTTGATGTTAGGTGCACCATACGCTAATCTGTCCAAACAGACCCCCCACACCTTACCAGACCAGAGTTTCCCCGACCAGACCAGAGTTTCCCCCCCTCTCCACACCGTCCAACCAGACCCCAGCCTCCCCTCTCCACACCGTCCAAAGAGACCCCAGCCTCCCCTCTCCACCGTCCAGAGACCCCAGCCTCCCCTCTCACACCGTCCAAAGAGACCCCAGCCTCCCCTCTCCACACCGTCCAACCAGACCCCAGACCCCAACCAGACCCCAGCCTCCCCCTCTCCACGCCATCCAAAGAGACCCCAGCCTCCCCTCTCCACACCGTCCAACCAGACCCCAGCCTCCCCTCTCCACACCGTCCAAAGACCCCAGCCTCCCCTCTCCACACCGTCCAAAGAGACCCCAGCCTCCCCTCTCCACACCGTCCAAAGAGACCCCAGCCTCCCCTCTCCACACCGTCCAAAGAGACCCCAGCCTCCCCTCTCCACACCGTCCAAAGAGACCCCAGCCTCCCCTCTCCACACCGTCCAACCAGACCCCAGCCTCCCCTCTCCACACCGTCCAACCAGACCTCAGCCTCCCCTCTCCACGCCGTCCCACCAGACCCCAGCCTCCACTGTCCAACCAGACCCCAGCCTCTCCACACCGTCCCACCAGACCCCAGCCTCCACTGTCCAACCAGACCCCAGCCTCCCCTCTCCACACCGTCCCACCAGACACCAGCCTCCACTGTCCCAGACCAGACACCCCTCCAGCCTCCCCACACCATCCCACAGACCGTCCCACCAGACACCAGCCTCCCATCTCCGCACTGTCCCACCAGACTCCCAGACCTCCCTGTCCCACCACCAGCCTCCCCTCTCCACACAGACCCCAACATCTACTGTCCCACCAGACTCCACACCGTCCTCCCACCAGACCCCAGCCTCTCCGCACTGTCCCACCAGACTCCAGCCTCCCCTCCACACCGTCCCACAGACCCCAGCCTCCCCTGTCACCCCAGCCCCCACCACCTCCAGCTCCAGCCTCCCACCAGACCCCCAGTCTCTGTCCCACCAGACCAGCCTCCCACCCACCAGCCTCCACTGTCCCACCAGACCCACACCATCCCACCAGCCTCCTACTGTCCCACCACTCAGCCTCCCATCTCCACACCGTCCCACCAGACCCCAGCCTCCCCTCTCCCACACCGTCCCACAGACCCCAGCCTCCCATCTCCACACCCCCACCAGCCTCCCCTCTCCACCATCCCACCAGACCACAGCCTCCCCTCTCCACACCGTCCCACCAGACCCCAGCCTCCCCTCTCCACACTGTCCCCTCTCCACACTGCCCCACCAGACCCCAGGCTCCCCTCCACACTGCCCCAGACCCCAGCCTCCCCTCTCCACACCGTCCCACCAGACCCCAGCCTCCCTCTCCACACCGTCCCACCAGACCCAGCCTCCCCTCTCCACACCGTCCCACCAGACCCCAGCCTCCCCTCTCCACACCGTCCCACCAGACCCCAGCCTCCCCTCTCCACCACCAGACCCCAGCCTCCCCTCTCCACACCGTCCCACCAGACCCCAGCCTCCCCTCTCCACACACCCCACCAGACCCCAGCCTCCCCTCTCCACACCGTCCCACCCAGACCCCAGCCTCCCCACACCGTCCCACCAGACCCCAGCCTCCCCTCTCCACACCCGTCCCACCAGACCCCAGCCTCCCACACCGTCCCCACCAGACCCCAGCCTCCCCTCTCCACACCGTCCCACCAGACCCCAGCCTCCCCTCTCCACCGTCCCACCAGACCCCAGCCTCCCCACACCGTCCCCACCAGACCCCAGCCTCCCCTCCACATCGTCCCACTATGGCTCACATCAACACATCATCCCACTCCAATTTGCATAACGCCCCAACAGATCCACAGATGACGCGATCTCAATTTCACTCCACTCTGCCATTTCCCCATGGACAAAAGGAACAGCTATGTGAGAATGCTGTTCAGTTTAGCATTCAACACCATACCCCCACCCTACCGTCCACCCACTATCCCACCTTGCCCTCCACTATCCATTTAATCAAGTCCCAATCCCTGAAAACCGCACTTAATAATATATGGCAAATATAAATCAAACTGGATGGTGATCAGAGATAGACGGGAAGCGTTGACTGTAGCTGAAGGATGGGACTAAAAACAAACAAAAAGATAACTAATGTAAAATATAGTATAGTATGTATAAGCTGGAAGTAGAAGTGTTGTTATCCTCTAGTTTACTTCAATTAGGGGAGGGATGGTAGGGTCAGGGGACAATAATAAAGGAAAATATTAAATAAAAAGATATATGGGGACTGGAAATGATACAGACAGCTACTTTGTTGGGAGCTACGATCTGCTAATCATTTACATTTAAGTCATTTAGCAGCTAATCTATCTATTACAGCTCATCTACCCCACCAAAATAACAAATACATTCAAAAAAGCCTCAATCCCTCAGAGGCATAATAAATGTTGCTGCCAAGTTGTATAAATTGGGGATCAATGATCATTGATTTCCCAGTCTGATACATTTATTAAGGTGACAACCATTTAAGCATTTGCTTGCTTGTTCCATCCATCAGCCCCCAGCCTGTTCCATCTATCAGCCAGCTGCCTGGTCCCAGTCCCGAGAGATAGATCCAGCCCACTGCTGACTAACCACACCACTTTGGTAGCAACTATCGGTCTCAGGAATTTAATACAATGGAATAATTGCCGAGCACTGTCAAGGCAGATTCGACACGCATGGAGGCAGCAGTTAATTTTTCATTTTGGAGCAGACTGAAGAGGTCTCGGGCATAATCTGTTAACCACATGATGTGGATTATTGTGTGTTCAGAAATTGAATTTCCCATAAGAGCAGAATAAATTGGTTCTGGAGTGTCAGCTCCTGTCATAGAAGGTGGTGATATACAACTGCAGATGAACCCTGTCATCTGGAAGAGAAGGGAACCACGCGTGATTATTTCATCTGGTGGGACGGTGTGGAGAGGGGAGGCTGGGGTCTGGTGGGACGGTGTGGAGAGGGGAGGCTGGGGTCTGGTGGGACGGTGGAGAGGGGAGGCTGGGGAAACCAGGACGGTGGGAGAGGGGAGGCTGGGGTCTGTGGGACGGTGTGTGAGAGGGAGGCTGGGGTCTGGTGGGACTGGGAGGCTGGAAGGGGGAGGCTGGGGTCTGGTGGGAAGTGTGGAGAGGGGAGGCTGGGGTCTGGGGACGTGTGAGGGGAGGCTGGGGTCTGTGTGGGACTGGGGTCTGGTGGGGGAGGACAGGGGTCTGGTGGGACGGTGGAGAGGGAGGCTGGGGTCTGTGGGACGGAGAGGAACCCTGTCATCTGGAAAGGAACCACGCGTGATTATTTCATCTCAGACTTGGTGGCCCCTTTATGAAAGTGATGGCACAGACATGGGCTTGTATATTGAGAACCAGGAATCATGAAGATAATATTATTATTATTATTATCAGAACTCAGCCTAGCATTTTTCTCAGATGTTTTGTGGGATGAACTATAGGATGAACTATAGGGGGATGAACTGGATAGGATGAACTATGAACCATAGGATGAACTATAGGATGAACTATAGGATGAACCATAGGATGAACTTATTAAGTGAACCATCTCAGGATGAACCTTAAAGTGATGGGCACAGACATGATGAACTTGCATAGGAGAACCAGGAATCATGATACATTATTAAGGACAACCAGACATTTCTCTGTATGTTTCATTAAGGAAACCAGACAGGGACAACGTTCTCTAACTTCATTAAGGAGACCAGACAGGGACAACGTTCTCTAACTATTAAGGAAACCAGACTGGGACAACGTTCTCTAACTTCATTAAGGAAACCAGACAGGGACAACGTTCTCTAACTTCATTAAGGAAACCAGACAGGGACAACGTTCTCTAACTTCATTAAGGAAACCAGACAGGGACAACGTTCTCTAACTTCATTAAGGAAACCAGACAGGGACAACGTTTTCTAACTTCATTAAGGAAACCAGACAGGGACAACGTTCTCTAACTTCATTAAGGAAACCAGACAGGGACAACGTTCTCTGTAAGTTCATTACAGAAACCAGTGTTGACTAAGGGTATCAGTGTTGATTAAGGAAATCAGTGTTGACTAAGGGTATCAGTGTTGAGGGAAATCTGTGTTGACTGAGGGTATCAGTGTTGATTAAGGAAATCCAGGGTTGACTTGCCATGGTGGGAAAATTCAAAGATTGTGTTTGACCCCCCAGGGAAAACGCAAAGATTGTGTTTGACGGCTCACATATTTGGACAACTGGGGTCTGAATACCACACCATTAATTGACTACAGCTCAGGTTCAACACCATAGTGGAAAACTCATGTGAGCTAATGATTAGCTCAGGGGTGCGTGCTTAGTCCCTCCACATACTCCCTGTTCACCCACGACTGTGTGGCCAGGCTGATTCCAACACCATCATTAGGTTTGCTGACAACACAACAGTGGTAATCCTGATCACCGACAATGATGAAACCCTATAGGGAGGAGGTCAGAGACCTGGCAGTGTGTTGCAAGGACAGGCTCTCCCTCAATGTGGCAGGACTAAGGAGCTGATCACTGACTATTGGTTCTGCTTGGTGCTGTTGAACATACTCCCTGTCCCCACAGCATGATGTTTCCACCAGCATGCTTCACCTTAGGGATGGTGCCAGGTTTTGCCTCAGATATGACAGTTGGCATTCAGGCCAAAGATGAGTTCAACCTTAGTTTCATCAGACCAGAGAATCTTGTTTCTCGTGGGGAGATTCCCTTTAGGTGCCTTTTGACAAACTCAAGCGAGGCTGTCATGGCCTTTTAGTGGCTTAGTAGTGGCTTCTGTCTGGCCACTCTAGGCATCAAGGCCTGATGGTGGAGTGCTGCAGCATGCTGGTGATGGTGGAGTGCTGCAGAGATGGTTGTCCATCTGGAAGGTTCTCCCATCTCCACAGAGGAACTCTGGAGCTCTGTGGTGACCATCAGGTTCTTCGTCACCTCCTGACCAAGACCCTTCTCCCATCATTGCTTAGTTTGGCTTAGCTATGGCTTGATGGTTCCAAACTTCCATTTAAGAATGATGGAGGCCACTGTTCTTGAGGACCTTCAATGCTGCAGAAATGTTTTGGTACCCTTCCCCAGTTCTGTGCCCATCTCCACAGAGGAACTCTGTGTGCTCTACAGACCATTCCTTCGACCTCATGTCTGGATTTGCTCTGACATGCACTGTCAACTTGGCGAACTTAGGATGAGACTGTGTGCCTTTCCAAATCATGTCCAATCAATTAAGAATTTACCATGTTGATTCCAATCTGTTGTAGAAACATTTCAAGGATGATCAATGGAAATGGATGCACCTGAACCCATTAAGGTAAATCAGGTATTTCAGTTTTATTTTATACATTTGCACAAATTTATCACAACCTGTTTTTGGTTTGTCATTATGGGGTAGTGCCTGTAAACCTGATAACCAATCTTGTAAATTCAAGGATGATCAAGGAAAAGAAACTCCAATACTTATGAAATCAGGTATTTCAGTTTTATTTTATACAACAAATTTATCAAGCAACCTATCTAATAATTCAATTTTAGGAAAAGGCTGTAAAGTAACAACACTCTAAATTCCAAGCATCTGCCTCTAACCCTAGGGAAGCTCTTTGCCACCTTCTCCTCCCTCCTGAATCCTCCTCCCCCAACGTCTCCCCTCCTCCCTCTCTGCAGATGACTTCGTCAACCATTTTGAAAAGAAGGTCGGGACATCCGATCCTCGTTTGCTAAGTCAAACGACACCAGTGTTCTGCTCACACTGCCCTACCCTGTGCTCTGACCTCTTTCTCCCCTCTCTCTCCAGATGAAATCTCGCGTCTTGTGACGGCCGGCCGCCCAACAACCTGCCCGCTCGACCCTATCCCCTCCTCTCTTCTCCAGACCATTTCCGGAGACCTTCTCCCTTACCTCGGCTCATCAACTCATCCCTGACCGCTGGCTACGTCCCTTCCGTCTTCAAGAGAGCGAGAGTTGCACCCCATCTGAAAAAACCTACACTCGATCCCTCCGATGTCAACAACTAGTGACCAGTAAAAGTATCCCTTCTTTCTATCTCTCCAGCTCTTGAACGTGCAAGTCCTTCTTTCTCTCCAGAACGTCCCCTCCACTACTCTCTCAGAATGACTTCTTGATCCAAATCAGTCAGGTTTCAAGACTAGTCATTCAACTGAGACTGCTCTTCTCAGTATCACGGAGGCGCTCCGCACTGCTAAAGCTAACTCTCTCTCCTCTGCTCTCATCCTTCTAGACCTATCGGCTGCCTTCGATACTGTGAACCATCAGATCCTCCTCTCCACCCTCTCCGAGTTGGGCATCTCCGGCGCGGCCCAGGCTGGATTGTGTCTATCTGACAGGTCGCTCCTACCAGGTGGCGTGGCGAGAATCTGTCTCCCTCACCACGCACTCTCACCACTGGTGTCCCCCAGGGCTCTGTTCTAGGCCCTCTCCTATTCTCGCTATACACCAAGTCACTTGGCTCTGTCATAACCTCACATGGTCTCTCCTATCATTGCTATGCAGACGACACACAATTAATCTTCTCCTTTCCCCCTTCTGATGACCAGGTGGCTGAATCGCATCTCTGCATGTCTGGCAGACATATCAGTGTGGATGACGGATCACCACCTCAAGCTGAACCTCGGCAAGACGGAGCTGCTCTTCCTCCCGGGAAGGACTGCCCGTTCCATGATCTCGCCATCACGGTTGACAGGCCATTGTGTCCTCCTCCCAGAGCGCTAAGAACCTTGGCGTGATCTGGACAACACCCTGTCGTTCTCAACTAACATCAAGGCGGTGGCCCGTTCCTGTGAGGTTCATGCTCTACAACATCCGCAGAGTTCGACCCTGCCTCACACAGGAAGCCGCAGGTCCTAATCCAGGCACTTGTCATCTCCCGTCTGGATTACTGCAACTCGCTGTTGGCTGGGCTCCCTGCCTGTGCCATTAAACCCCTACAACTCATCCAGAACGCCGCAGCCCGTCTGGTGTTCAACCTTCCCAAGTTCTCTGGTCACCCCGCTCCTCCGCTCTCTCCACTGGCTTCCAGTTGAAGCTCGCATCCGCTACAAGACCATGGTGCTTGCCTACGGAGCTGTGAGGGAACGGCACCTCAGTACCTCCAGGCTCTGATCAGGCCCTACACCCAAACAATGGCACTGCGTTCATCCACCTCTGGCCTGCTCGCCTCCCTACCACTGAGGAAGTACAGTTCCCGCTCAGCCCAGTCAAAACTGTTACCTGCTCTGGCTCCCCAATGGTGGAACACACTCCCTCACGACGCCAGGACAGCGGAGTCAATCACCACCTTCCGGAGACACCTGAAACCCCACCTCTTTAAGGAATACCTAGGATAGGATAAAGTAATCCTTCTCACCCCTTAAAAGATTTAGATGCACTATTGTAAAGTGGCTGTTCCACTGGATGTCATAAGGTGAATGCACCAATTTGTAAGTCGCTCTGGATAAGAGCGTCTGCTAAATGACTTAAATGTAAATGTAAATGTAACAAATGTGAAAAGTCAAGGGGTCTGAATACTTTTCCGAAAACAGTGTATTTTTCAAGTTTCAACCTATGTGTTAACAGAACACACTTTTTCCCTTTGATTAACCCTAATTAAGAACATAAATACTAACTAATATATATTTGAATGTTGTTCCAAGTACAATTTTCACATAAGAGATTTCTACATTTCTTCCATTCAGGTTTCAATCAATTAGATCCGTTTCCTGTTAAGGAAGATACCGTGTTAGTTCCATAACATGATGACTCCAAACACTTTCTTTAAATAAGATTTTCACAACATCTACAATATTGTAGCCAATTGATCACCTCAACAACAAACAACTGAACACATTATTTGCTGACCAACATATTTTCATTCAGTAAATCAAATCAAATGTATTTATAAAGCCCTTCGTACATCAGCTGATATCTCAAAGTGCTGTACAGAAACCCAGCCTAAAACCCCAAACAGCAAGCAATGCAGGTGTAGGAGCACGGTGGCTAGGAAAAACTCCCTAGAAAGGCCAAAACCTAGGAAGAAACCTAGAGAGAAACCAGGCTATGTGGGGTGGCCAGTCCTCTTCTGGCTGTGCCGGGTGGAGATTATAACAGAACATGGCCAAGATGTTCAAATGTTCATATATGACCAGCATAGTCGAATAATAGTAAGGTAGAACAGTTGAAACTGGAGCAGCAGCATGGCCAGGTGGACTGGGGACAGCAAGGAGTCATCATGTCAGGTAGTCCTGGGACATGGTCCTAGGGCTCAGGTCAGTTGAAACTGGAGCAGCAGCATGGCCAGGTGGACTGGGGACAGCAAGGAGTCATCATGTCAGGTAGTCCTGGGGCATGGTCCTAGTGCTCAGGTCCTCCGAGAGAGAGAAAGAAAGAGCGAAGGAGAGAATTAGAGAACACACTTAGATTCACACAGGACACCGAATAGGACAGGAGAAGTATTCCAGATATAACAAACTGACCCTAGCCCCCGACACAAACTGCTGCAGCATAAATACTGGAGGCTGAGACAGGAGGGGTCAGGATACACTGTGGCCCCATCCGAGGACACCCCGGGCAGGGCCAAACAGGAAGGATATAACCCCACCCACTTTGCCAAAGCACAGCCCCCACACCACTAGAGGGATATCTTCAATCACCAACTTACCATCCTGAGACAAGGCTGAGTATAGCCCACAAAGATCTCCGCCATGGCACAACCCAAGGGGGGAGCGCCAACCCAGACAGGATCACCACAACAGTGAATCAACCCACTCAGGTGACGCACCCCTTCCAGGGAAGGCATGAGAGAGCCCCAGTAAGCCAGTGACTCAGCCCCTGTAATAGGGTTAGAGGCAGAGAATCCCAGTGGAAAGAGGGGAACCGGCCAGGCAGAGACAGCAAGGGCGGTTCGTTGCTCCAGAGCCATTCCGTTCACCTTCCCACTCCTGGGCCAGACTACACTCAATCATATGACCTACTGAAGAGATGAGTCTTCAGTAAATACTTAAAGGTTGAGACCGAGTTTGCGTCTCTTTCATGGGTAGGCAGACCGTTCCATAAAAATGGAGCTCTATAGGAGAAAGCCCTGCCTCCAGCTGTTTGCTTAGAAATTCTAGGGACAATTAGGAGGCCTGCGTCTTGTGACCGTAGCGTACGTGTAGGTATGTACGGCAGGACCAAATCAGAGAGATAGGTAGGAGCAAGCCCATGTAATGCTTTGTAGGTTAGCAGTAAAAGTTTTCAGTACATTTATCTGCCATCCCTCTTAAATACGCTGTACATTAATTACAATGTTGTCAGACTCACTAGAATACATTGAGAGAAGTGGTTCAGAATATTAGAGATCAATTAATTAAATCCATCTAAATATATACATGTTTGTCTCTGTTTCAGCAGATGTAAAGATACTCAGGTCGATTACTTATATTTATGGATCATAAAAAAAATAATTGAGAGACTTTACACACGAAAGAAAGAAAACAGTGGCTTGATTCATTCAGAACATTTTTACATTCAGTTCTTGAACTCATGGTAATGGTAGAAGAGTAGCATACAGAGAATTATAATATGGAGAATAGTGTACAACAGCAGGCTAGCTATACCGTCTTCTATTGCCTGCACTAACCACTTGCTTCCCGACTCCCAGTGTCCACATTTACAGTCAGATTCAATCTGTTGTCTACGACCATAACGATTTTTTTGCCTTCATGTCATTTAAAAAAAAAAATATGATCAACTGTTACTAATGATCCTCAGCAACAACCACAGTCGCCGTGACGACGTTTAGAGAGGAAGCTAATGAAGGTAAACGAAATGGACCCAAATTCCCAAATTCATGCAGTCAAATGACCTGGTGGTCTCATGGGTGGAATGTTTTTCACATTTTCACAATTTCATAATGAATTAACTTTTTTTTGTTTTAAATGTTGAAAATCTGTTGTTTCTATGTCCAACAGTTCTGTTATATTTTCAGTCTTCTGTGATGTATTTAAAGTGTAATATTTGGACGCTAACTCAAATGGAATACATTTCAACTCTGTATCTGACATGGTGTCTTCTTTCTTTAAAGCCCATAACCATTTGTGTGAGGTGTATTATACTATTGTTGCAAAACTAGATTTGTTTTAGACTACCAAGAAACACTCTGAACCTGATTTTAGTCCACTGGAATAAAAGGTTCAATGTAATGATGATGTAGATCGTACCAAATGAACGGTACTTAGCAGTACATTTGCAGTTGATCATGTGCAATTATAAGGCAAGCCAAATGAAACTAGTTCAGACAGGACAAACCGTTCGGCAAGGGAGAGGAACGGTTCAAAAAACAAATGTCACTTAAAGGGAATGTTTCCGGGTTATGGGGGAGGGAGAGCTTAAGGGAGGATAGAAGGAAGGGAGACGTTGATGCTTAGAGCCGTGTGGAGGGACGGACCAAGGGACGAAAGTCTCACTCAAAGGGAATGTTTCTGGTTATGGGGGAGTTGATGCTTAGAGCCGTGTGGAGGAAAAGAATTACCACTGATGAATTGGTTTACAATTTCCATCATAGTCATGAAAAACCAAAACATTGCTCTTTTAGGGGTTATTGACTCCTGTTAGAAATGTAAAAACCAGCAACCAGACGGTCATTACTGATAGTGACTAATATTTAACATGATAGAAATAGGTAAGAGAAATTCAGGGTGACATTCGAGAGTGCCCATACCTGAAAGATTAAAAGATGACCCATAATGGCCCAGCATTTAATCAACTTTTCTGCTTCAGTTTGCTGCCATACGACTGGTTTCACATTTGTCTGATTTATAAAGGTAATATATATCTTAAACAAAACAGATTACTAATTTAGACCAGTAACCGAAAGGTTGCTGTATGGGAATTATTAGGCACATTGGGGTAGGTACTGACAGAGATCTGGGGAGGCAGGTAGCTTGGTGGTTAGACCAGTAACCGAAAGGTTGCTGTATGGGGAACATTGGGGTAGGTACTGACAGAGATCTGGGGAGGCAGGTAGCTATTGGTTAGACCAGTAACCGAAAGGTTGCTGTATGGGAATTATTAGGCCGTTATTAGGCACATTGGGGTAGGTACTGACAGAGATCTGGGGAGGCAGGTAGCTTGGTGGTTAGACCAGTAACCGAAAGGTTGCTGTATGGGAATTATTAGGCCGTTATTAGGCACATTGGGGTAGGTACTGACAGAGATCTGGGGAGGCAGGTAGCTTGGTGGTTAGACCAGTAACCGAAAGGTTGCTGTATGGGAATTATTAGGCCATTATTAGGCACATTGGGGTAGGTACTGACAGAGATCTGGGGAGGCAGGTAGCTTAGTGGTTAGACCAGTAACCGAAAGGTTGCTGTATGGGAATATTAGGCCATTATTAGGCACATTGGGGTAGGTACTGACAGAGATCTGGGGAGGCAGGTAGCTTAGTGGTTAGACCAGTAACCGAAAGGTTGCTGTATGGGAAGGCCGTTATTAGGCACATTGGGGTAGGTACTGACAGAGATCTGGGGAGAGGTAGCAGGGTAGACCAGTAACCGAAAGGTTGCTGTATGGGAATGGCCGTTATTAGGCACATTGGGGGTAGGTACTGACAGAGATCTGGGGAGGCAGGTAGCTTAGTCACCAGTAACCGAAAGGTTGCTGTATCAGGGGAATTAGGCCGTTATTAGGCACATTGGGGTAGGTACTGACAGAGATCTGGGGAGGCAGGTAGCTTAGTGGTTAACCAGTAACCGAAAGGTTGCTGTATGGGAATTATTAGGCCGTTATTAGGCACATTGGGGTAGGTACTGACAGAGATCTGGGGAGGCAGGTAGCTTAGTGGTTAGACCAGTAACCGAAAGGTTGCTGTATGGGAATATTAGGCCGTTATTAGGCACATTGGGGTAGGTACTGACAGAGATCTGGGGAGGCAGGTAGCTTAGTGGTTAGACCAGTAACCGAAAGGTTGCTGTATGGGAATTATTAGGCCGTTATTAGGCACATTGGGGTAGGTACTGACAGAGATCTGGGGAGGCAGGTAGCTTAGTGGTTAGACCAGTAACCGAAAGGTTGCTGTATGGGAATTATTAGGCCATTATTAGGCACATTGGGGTAGGTACTGACAGAGATCTGGGGAGGCAGGTAGCTTAGTGGTTAGACCAGTAACCGAAAGGTTGCTGTATGGGAATTATTAGGCCATTATTAGGCACATTGGGGTAGGTACTGACAGAGATCTGGGGAGGCAGGTAGCTTAGTGGTTAGACCAGTAACCGAAAGGTTGCTGTATGGGAATTATTAGGCCGTTATTAGGCACATTGGGGTAGGTACTGACAGAGATCTGGGGAGGCAGGTAGCTTAGTGGTTAGACCAGTAACCGAAAGGTTGCTGTATGGGAATTAGGCCATTATTAGGCACATTGGGGTAGGTACTGACAGAGATCTGGGGAGGCAGGTAGCTTAGTGGTTAGACCAGTAACCGAAAGGTTGCTGTATGGGAATTATTAGGCCGTTATTAGGCACATTGGGGTAGGTACTGACAGAGATCTGGGGAGGCAGGTAGCTTGGTGGTTAGACCAGTAACCGAAAGGTTGCTGTATGGTTGGCTTGGGGTAGGTACTGACAGAGATCTGGGGAGGCAGGTAGCTTAGTGGTTAGACCAGTAACCGAAAGGTTGCTGTATGGGAATATTAGGCACATTGGGGTAGGTACTGACAGAGATCTGGGGAGGCAGGTAGCTTGGTGGTTAGACCAGTAACCGAAAGGTTGCTGTATCGAATCCCTTGAGGTAGGTACTGACAGAGATCTGGGGAGGCAGGTAGCTTAGTAACCAGTAACCGAAAGGTTGCTGCCCCTGAACAGTAGGCACATTGGGGTTACTGAAGAGATCTGGGGAGGCAGGTAGCTTAGTGGTTAGACCAGTAACCGAAGGTTGCTGTATCGTCCCTGAGCTGACAAGGTAAAAATCGGTTGTTCTGCCCCTGAACAAGGCATTTAAAACCAACTTGGACGTTCAAGTCACTGGCCGCATTTGGTACTTCATTCACACTCCTCCCTGCTCCGTTATCAGATAAGGTAACAATGTGGGTCGACACACAAGTTAACTTCTCTGTCTCAGTACTTACATTTCACACTTGTCAGTGTTCAAATTTAATATAAGCAATATGTATTATACATATCTATGTTGTGGATGAGCGCGTTTGTTTATTCTGTTCCTCTCTCTATCTCTGTAGCTTCCGGGGATGCTGGATAAGGACCCGAGCTAAGGGAATTGGGCTGACTTTGTAGTGCCTGTCCCGAATGGTTCATTCATGTAAATGGCCATATTGAAAGACACTGTCACTAGTGATGTAATTTTGTAAATGTTGTGGTGATATTGTTTAATAGACATGTTGCAATGTATATACTTTAGTATGTTTAGTTAAATGGAAAATGTAGGTTTGACGAGGTAATGGCTTAATTAATGAGTGTTAATTGTTCTGAGGGGAGGGGCTAGCCCTAGAAAAAGGAGCCTCTCTTTCAGTTCATGGAGAGGCCATTTTTTTTTTTTTTTTTTTGATTCAGCTGTGAATTTGGTAGCATTGTTTTTAGCTGTCCCATAAGGTATATGTTTGATGTCAGTACTGTTGTTATTGTTCCAGAATCACTATGTAAATTAACACCCTGAAGCACAGAATAACATTTGCAGGTCCACCATCTTTTTTTTATTTTGATAGAGGTTAGGTTTTCCAGTTTAGCCTTCTGGCCTACTCTACGTGATAGAGGTTAGGTTTTCCAGTACAGCCTTCTGGCCTACTCTACGTGATAGAGGTTAGGTTTTCCAGCCTTCTGGCCTACTCTACGTGACACCACTGTTCCCCTGTTGGCTGTCATTGTAAATAAGAATTTGTTCTTAACTGACTTGCCTAGTAAAATAAAGGTCCTGTTCTGCCCTCTCCTCTAATTGCGTAAGGACAGTGCACTGGGGTGAACCTACTCTGCCTTCTCATTTAAAAAAAAAAACAGGTAGGCTAGTTGAGAACAAGTTCTCATTTACAACTGCGACCTGGCCAAGATAAAGCAAAGCAGTGCGACACAAACAACAACACAGAGTTACACATGGGATAAACAAGCATACAGTGAATAAGACAATAGAAACAAATAATGTCTATATACAGCGTGTGCAAATGGTGTGAGGAGATAAGGCTATAAATAGGCCATAGTAGCAAATAATTTAAGTTTAGTAAATAAACATTGGAGTGATAGATGAACAGATGACGATGTCCAAGTAGAAATACTAGTGTGCAAAAGAGCAGAAAAGTAAATGAAAAACAATATGGGGATGAAGAGGGGGATGAGGTAGGTAGATTGGGTGGGTTATTTACAGATGGGCTATGTACAGCTACAGCGATCGGTTAGCTGCTCAGATAGCTGATGCTTAAAGTTAGTGAGGAAATATAAGTCTCCAGCTTCAGAGATTTTTGCAATTCGTTCTAGTCATTGGCAGCCGAGAACTGGAAGGAAACGCGGCCAAAGTAGGTGTTTGCTTTGGGGAAGACTAGTGAGATATAGCTGCTAAAGCGCATGCTAGGGGTGGGTGTTATTGTGACCAGTGAACTGAGATAAGGCGGAGCTTTACCTAGCATGGACTTGTAGATGACCTGGAGCCAGTGGGTCTGGCGACGAATATGTAGCGAGAGCCAGCCGACTAGAGCATACAGGTCGCAGTGGTGGTAGCATGTCAGTGCTATATGGGGGCTCCAGAGTGGAGCAGGGGTCTAAGACACTACATCTCAGTGCTATATGGGGGCTCCAGAGTGGAGCAGGGGTCTAAGACACTGCATCTCAGTGCTATATGTGGGGGGGCTCCAGAGTGGAGCAGGGGTCTAAGACACTGCATCTCAGTGCTATGTGGGGGGGGCTCTAGAGTGGAGCAGGGGTCTAAGACACTGCATCTCAGTGCTATGTGGGGGGGCTCCAGAGTGGAGCAGGGGTCTAAGACACTGCATCTCAGTGCTATATGGGGGGGGCTCCAGAGTGGATCAGGGGTCTAAGACACTGCATCTCAGTACTATGTGGGGGGGGCTCCAGAGTGGAGCAGGGGTCTAAGACAATACATCTCAGTGCTATATGGGGGGGGCTCCAGAGTGGAGCAGGGGTCTAAGACACTGCATCTCAGTGCTATATGGGGGGGGCTCCAGAGTGGAGCAGGGGTCTAAGACACTGCATCTCAGTACTATGTGGGGGGGGCTCCAGAGTGGAGCAGGGGTCTAAGACACTGCATCTCAGTGCTATATGGGGGGGGGTCCTCCAGAGTGGAGCAGGGGTCTAAGACACTGCATCTCAGTGCTATATGGGGGCTCCAGAGTGGAGCAGGGGTCTAAGACACTGCATCTCAGTGCTATATGGGGGCTCCAGAGTGGAGCAGGGGTCTAAGACACTGCATCTCAGTACTATATGGGGGGCTCCAGAGTGGAGCAGGGGTCTAAGACACTGCATCTCAGTGCTATATGGGGGCTCAGAGTGGAGCAGGGGTCTAAGACACTGCATCTCAGTGCTATATGGGGGGTCTCAGAGTGGAGCAGGGGTCTAAGACACTGCATCTCAGTGCTATATGGGGGCTCCAGAGTGGAGCAGGGGTCTAAGACACTGCATCTCAGTGCTATATGGGGGGGCTCCAGAGTGGAGCAGGGGTCTAAGACACTGCATCTCAGTGCTATATGGGGGGTCTCCAGAGTGGAGCAGGGGTCTAAGACACTGCATCTCAGTACTATATGGGGACTCCAGAGTGGAGCAGGGGTCTAAGACACTGCATCTCAGTACTATATGGGGGGGCTCCAGAGTGGAGCAGGGGTCTAAGACACTGCATCTCAGTGCTATATGGGGGCTCCAGAGTGGAGCAGGGGTCTAAGACACTGCATCTCAGTGCTAGGTGGGGGCTCCAGAGTGGGGGGTCTAAGACACTGCATCTCAGTGCTATATGGGGGGGGCTCCAGAGTGGAGCAGGGTCTAAGACACTGCATCTCAGTGCTATATGGGGGCTCCAGAGTGGAGCAGGGGTCTAAGACACTGCATCTCAGTGCTATATGGGGGCTGAGTGGAGCAGGGGTCTAAGACACTGCATCTCAGTGCTATGTGGGGGCTCAGAGTGGAGCAGGGGTCTAAGACACTGCATCTCAGTGCTATATGGGGGGCTCCAGAGTGGAGCAGGGGTCTAAGACACTGCATCTCAGTGCTATATGGGGGGCTCAGAGTGGAGCAGGGGTCTAAGACACTGCATCTCAGTACTATGTGGGGGGCTCCAGAGTGGAGCAGGGGTCTAAGACACTGCATCTCAGTGCTATATGGGGGGGTTCCAGAGTGGATCAGGGGTCTAAGACACTGCATCTCAGTGCTATATGGGGGGCTCCAGAGTGGAGCAGGGTTCTAAGACACTGCATCTCAGTACTATATGGGGGCTCCAGAGTGGAGCAGGGGTCTAAGACACTGCATCTCAGTGCTATATGGGGGCTCCAGAGTGGAGCAGGGGTCTAAGACACTGCATCTCAGTGCTATATGGAGGGGCTCCAGAGTGGAGCAGGGGTCTAAGACACTGCATCTCAGTGCTATGTGGGGGGCTCCAGAGTGGAGCAGGGGTCTAAGACACTGCATCTCAGTGCTATGTGGGGGCTCCAGAGTGGAGCAGGGGTCTAAGACACTGCATCTCAGTGCTATGTGGGAGGGGTTCCAGAGTGGATCAGGGGTCTAAGACACTGCATCTCAGTGCTATATGGGGGGGGCTCCAGAGTGGAGCAGGGTTCTAAGACACTGCATCTCAGTACTATATGGGGGGGCTCCAGAGTGGAGCAGGGGTCTAAGACACTGCATCTCAGTGCTATATGGGGGCTCCAGAGTGGAGCAGGGGTCTAAGACACTGCATCTCAGTGCTATATGGAGGGGCTCCAGAGTGGAGCAGGGGTCTAAGACACTGCATCTCAGTGCTATGTGGGGGGCTCCAGAGTGGAGCAGGGGTCTAAGACACTGCATCTCAGTGCTATGTGGGGGCTCCAGAGTGGAGCAGGGGTCTAAGACACTGCATCTCAGTGCTATGTGGGGGGCTCCAGAGTGGAGCAGGGGTCTAAGACACTGCATCTCAGTGCTATATGGGGGCTCCAGAGTGGAGCAGGGGTCTAAGACACTGCATCTCAGTACTATATGGGGGCTCCAGAGTGGAGCAGGGGTCTAAGACACTGCATCTCAGTGCTATGGGGGGCTCCAGAGTGGAGCAGTGGTCAGAAGACACTGCATCTCAGTGCTATGTGGGGGCTCCAGAGTGGAGCAGGGGTCTAAGACACTGCATCTCAGTGCTATATGGGGGCTCCAGAGTGGAGCAGGGGTCTAAGACACTGCATCTCAGTACTATATGGGGGCTCCAGAGTGGAGCAGGGGTCTAAGACACTGCATCTCAGTGCTATGGGGGGGCTCCAGAGTGGAGCAGTGGTCTCTCAGTGCTATGTGGGGGGCTCCAGAGTGGAGCAGGGGTCTAAGACACTGCATCTCAGTGCTATGTGGGAGGGGTTCCAGAGTGGATCAGGGGGTCTAAGACACTGCATCTCAGTGCTATATGGGGGCTCCAGAGTGGAGCAGGGTTCTAAGACACTGCATCTCAGTACTATATGGGGGGCTCCAGAGTGGAGCAGGGGTCTAAGACACTGCATCTCAGTGCTATATGGGGGCTCCAGAGTGGAGCAGGGGGTCTAAGACACTGCATCTCAGTGCTATATGGAGGGGCTCCAGAGTGGAGCAGGGGTCTAAGACACTGCATCTCAGTGCTATGTGGGGGCTCAGAGTGGAGCAGGGGTCTAAGACACTGCATCTCAGTGCTATGGGGGGGGGGGGCTCCAGAGTGGAGCAGTGGTCGAAGACACTGCATCTCAGTGCTATGTGGGGGGGCTCCAGAGTGGAGCAGGGGTCTAAGACACTGCATCTCAGTGCTATGTGGGGGGCTCCAGAGTGGAGCAGGGGTCTAAGACACTGCATCTCAGTACTATGTGGGGGCTCCAGAGTGGAGCAGGGGTCTAAGACACTGCATCTCAGTACTAAGTGTCTAAGACACTGCATCTCAGTGCTATATGGGGGCTCCAGAGTGGAGCAGGGGTCTAAGACACTGCATCTCAGTACTATGTGGGGGCTCCAGAGTGGAGCAGGGGTCTAAGACACTGCATCTCAGTGCTATATGGGGGCTCCAGAGTGGAGCAGGGGTCTAAGACACTGCATCTCAGTGCTATATGGGGGGCTCAGAGTGGAGCAGGGGTCTAAGACACTGCATCTCAGTACTAGAGCGTCACTGCAGACACTGCTTCGGGTCCAGGCTGCATCACAAACGACCGTGATTGGGCGTACCATTGGGAGGCTGGCCTCCTGCTGCTGCCTTGTCGGTCAGATGGGATAGGATGGCCTCCTGCTGCTGGCTTGATGGTCAGATGGGATAGCACGGTCTCCTGCTGCTGTCTTGATGGTCAGATGGGATAGCACGGTCTCCTGCTGCTGTCTTGATGGTCAGATGGGATAGCACGGTCTCCTGCTGCTGTCTTGATGGTCAGATGGGATAGCACGGTCTTCTTCATGGTTGAACACTGTGTTGTGATTCGCATGTAGATCAAACAAAAGGTTATCAAAGAGCATCTCTAGACAGCTGATTAATCACTACTTAGTTAATATATACAGAAAGTTTTGAAAATACAGAACAGACCTCTCCCCTGTCTTATTGCTAGGGTTCCTCCCAGCGCAGAAATGCAGGAGAACATCCCTGTCTTATAGCTAGTGTTCCTCCCAGCGCAGAAATGCAGAAGAACATCCCTGTCTTATTGCTAGGGTTCCTCCCAGTGCAGAAATGCAGAAGAACATCCCTGTCTTATAGCTAGTGTTCCTCCCAGCGCAGAAATGCAGAAGAACATCCCTGTCTTATAGCTAGGGTTCCTCCCAGCGCAGAAATGCAGAAGAACATCCCTGTCTTATAGCTAGGGTTCCTCCCAGTGCAGAAATGCAGGAGAACATCCCTGTCTTATTGCTAGGGTTCCTCCCAGTGCAGAAATGCAGAAGAACATCCCTGTCTTATAGCTAGTGTTCCTCCCAGCGCAGAAATGCAGAAGAACATCCCTGTCTTATAGCTAGGGTTCCTCCCAGCGGAAATGCAGAAGAACATCCCTGTCTTATAGCTAGGGTTCCTCCCAGTGCAGAAATGCAGGAGAACATCCCTGTCTTATTGCTAGGGTTCCTCCCAGTGCAGAAATGCAGAAGAACATCCCTGTCTTATAGCTAGTGTTCCTCCCAGTGCAGAAATGCAGGAGAACATCCCTGTCTTATTGCTATGGTTCCTCCCAGTGCAGAAATGCAGAAGAACATCCCTGTCTTATAGCTAGGGTTCCTTCCAGTGCAGAAATGCAGGAGAACATCCCTGTCTTATAGCTAGGGTTCCTCCCAGTGCAGAAATGCAGGAGAAAATCACTGTCTTAGAACTGTGTTTTGTCTCCATCTCTTGGTGCAGATGAGTAAGTACAACAATAAACATGCATGGGAAAGCTGCAGAGCAGTGATTTAGGCCTTGATTCACTCACATGAGAGGTAAATCAGTGTTATATTAGGCTTTTTAAAGGTAATTTCCAATTGAGCCACCAAATACAACATATACCATGATAATGGCCCTGCCAATGAAGGAACATTGTTTTTAAAAGTTGCATAGCCAACAAAGCGAGATCTAATAAAATCCTGGCCCCAAATGATGCTGGTTTATGATGGTGGTGGATGCAATGACTCGATATTATGAAACTAGGTGACTTTACAGACTGTCCATCCTATTAGCCTATCCTTTAAATTGGACTGCTATTTGACCAGCGCCTTGGGCAACCACTATAAAGGGAATATGTGCAATTTGGAACACACATTGGTTCAGGGGATTTTCCAAACCACCAGACCTGACCAGGGTTGACAAATCCCTAAATATTACTGAGTATTACTATAGCACAAAGGCAGGTGGTCACTAGACACTGTCTCCAGAATAATACATAGACACTCCTGTCTCTAATAATACATAGACACTCCTGTCTCTAGAATAATACATATACACTCCTGTCTCTAATAATACATAGACACTCCTGTCTCTAGAATAATACATAGACACTCCTGTCTCTAGAATAATGCATAGACACTCCTGTCTCTAATAATACATAGACACTCCTGTCTCTAGAATAATACATAGACACACCTGTCTCTAGAATAATACATGGTCACTCCTGTCTCTAGAATAATACATGGACACTCCTGTCTCTAGAATAATACATAGTCACTCCTGTCTCTAGAATAATACATAGACACTCCTGTCTCTAGAATAATACATAGACACTCCTGTCTCTAGAATAATACATCGACACTCCTGTCTCTAGAATAATACATCCTGACACTCCTGTCTCTAGAATAATACATAGACACTCCTGTCTCTAGAATAATACATAGACACTCCTGTCTCTAGAATAATACATAGACACTCCTGTCTCTAGAATAATACATAGACACTCCTGTCTCTAGAATAATACATAGACACTCCTGTCTCTAGAATAATGCATAGACACTCCTGTCTCTAATAATACATAGACACTCCTGTCTCTAGAATAATACATAGACACACCTGTCTCTAGAATAATACATGGTCACTCCTGTCTCTAATAATACATAGACACTCCTGTCTCTAATAATACATAGACACTCCTGTCTCTAGAATAATACATAGACACACCTGTCTCTAGAATAATACATGGTCACTCCTGTCTCTAGAATAATACATGGACACTCCTGTCTCTAGAATAATACATAGTCACTCCTGTCTCTAGAATAATACATAGACACTCCTGTCTCTAGAATAATAATACTATAGACACTCCTGTCTCTAGAATAATACATCGACACTCCTGTCTCTAGAATAATACATAGACACTCCTGTCTCTAGAATAATACATAGACACTCCTGTCTCTAGAATAATACATAGACACTCCTGTCTCTAGAATAATACATAGACACTCCTGTCTCTAGAATAATACATAGACACTCCTGTCTCTAGAATAATGCATAGACACTCCTGTCTCTAATAATACATAGACACTCCTGTCTCTAGAATAATACATAGACACACCTGTCTCTAGAATAATACATGGTCACTCCTGTCTCTAGAATAATACATAGACACTCCTGTCTCTAGAATAATACATAGACACTCCTGTCTCTAGAATAATAAATAGACACTCCTGTCTCTAGAATAATACATAGACACTCCTGTCTCTAATAATACATAGACACTCCTGTCTCTAGAATAATACATATACACTCCTGTCTCTAGAATAATACATAGACACTCCTGTCTCTAGAATAATACATAGACACTCCTGTCTCTAGAATAATACATAGACACTCCTGTCTCTAGAATAATACATAGACACTCCTGTCTCTAGAATAATACATAGACACTCCTGTCTCTAGAATAATACATAGACACTCCTGTCTCTAGAATAATACATAGACACTCCTGTCTCTAGAATAATACATGGACACTCCTGTCTCTAGAATAATACATAGTCACTCCTGTCTCTAGAATAATACATAGACACTCCTGTCTCTAGAATAATACATAGACACTCCTGTCTCTAGAATAATACATCGACACTCCTGTCTCTAGAATAATCCTGTCTCTAGAATAATACATAGACACTCCTGTCTCTAGAATAATACATAGACACTCCTGTCTCTAGAATAATACATAGACACTCCTGTCTCTAGAATAATACATAGACACTCCTGTCTCTAGAATAATACATAGACACTCCTGTCTCTAGAATAATACTAGATAATACATAGACACTCCTGTCTCTAGAATAATACATAGACACTCCTGTCTCTAGAATAATACATAGACACTCCTGTCTCTAGATAATACATAGACACTCCTGTCTCTAGAATAATACATAGACACACCTGTCTCTAGAATAATACATGGACACTCCTGTCTCTAGAATAATACATGGACACTCCTGTCTCTAGAATAATACATAGACACTCCTGTCTCTAGAATAATACATAGACACTCCTGTCTCTAGAATAATACATAGACACTCCTGTCTCTAGAATAATACATAGACACTCCTGTCTCTAGAATAATGCATAGACACTCCTGTCTCTAATAATACATAGACACTCCTGTCTCTAGAATAATACATAGACACACCTGTCTCTAGAATAATACATGGTCACTCCTGTCTCTAGAATAATACATAGACACTCCTGTCTCTAATAATACATAGACACTCCTGTCTCTAGAATAATACATAGACACACCTGTCTCTAGAATAATACATGGTCACTCCTGTCTCTAGAATAATACATAGACACTCCTGTCTCTAGAATAATACATAGTCACTCCTGTCTCTAGAATAATACATAGACACTCCTGTCTCTAGAATAATACATAGACACTCCTGTCTCTAGAATAATACATAGACACTCCTGTCTCTAGAATAATACATAGACACTCCTGTCTCTAGAATAATACATAGACACTCCTGTCTCTAGAATAATACATAGACACTCCTGTCTCTAGAATAATACATAGACACTCCTGTCTCTAGAATAATACATAGACACTCCTGTCTCTAGATAATACATAGACACTCCTGTCTCTAGAATAATACATAGACACTCCTGTCTCTAGAATAATACATAGACACTCCTGTCTCTAGAATAATACATAGACACTCCTGTCTCTAGAATAATACATAGACACTCCTGTCTCTAGAATAATACATAGACACTCCTGTCTCTAGAATAATACATAGACACTCCTGTCTCTAGAATAATACATAGACACTCCTGTCTCTAGAATAATAAATAGACACTCCTGTCTCTAGAATAATACATAGACACTCCTGTCTCTAATAATACATAGACACTCCTGTCTCTAGAATAATACATATACACTCCTGTCTCTAGAATAATACATAGACACTCCTGTCTCTAGAATAATACATAGACACTCCTGTCTCTAGAATAATACATAGACACTCCTGTCTCTAGAATAATACATAGACACTCCTGTCTCTAGAATAATACATAGACACTCCTGTCTCTAGAATAATACATAGACACTCCTGTCTCTAGAATAATGCATAGACACTCCTGTCTCTAGAATAATACATAGACACTCCTGTCTCTAGAATAATACATAGACACTCCTGTCTCTAGAATAATACATAGACACTCCTGTCTCTAGAATAATACATAGACACTCCTGTCTCTAGAATAATACATAGACACTCCTGTCTCTAGAATAATACATAGACACTCCTGTCTCTAGAATAATACATAGACACTCCTGTCTCTAGAATAATACATAGACACTCCTGTCTCTAGAATAATACATAGACACTCCTGTCTCTAGAATAATACATAGACACTCCTGTCTCTAGAATAATACATAGACACTCCTGTCTCTAGAATAATACATAGACACTGTCCTGTCTACTAGAATAATACATAGACACTCCTGTCTCTAGAATAATACATAGACACTCCTGTCTCTAGAATAATACATAGACACTCCTGTCTCTAGAATAATACATAGACACTCCTGTCTCTAGAATAATACATAGACACTCCTGTCTCTAGAATAATACATAGACACTCCTGTCTCTAGAATAATACATAGACACTCCTGTCTCTAGAATAATACATAGACACTCCTGTCTCTAGAATAATGCATAGACACTCCTGTCTCTAATAATACATAGACACTCCTGTCTCTAGAATAATACATAGACACACCTGTCTCTAGAATAATACATGGTCACTCCTGTCTCTAATAATACATAGACACTCCTGTCTCTAATAATACATAGACACTCCTGTCTCTAGAATAATACATAGACACACCTGTCTCTAGAATAATACATGGTCACTCCTGTCTCTAGAATAATACATGGACACTCCTGTCTCTAGAATAATACATAGTCACTCCTGTCTCTAGAATAATACATAGACACTCCTGTCTCTAGAATAATACATAGACACTCCTGTCTCTAGAATAATACATCGACACTCCTGTCTCTAGAATAATACATAGACACTCCTGTCTCTAGAATAATACATAGACACTCCTGTCTCTAGAATAATACATAGACACTCCTGTCTCTAGAATAATACATAGACACTCCTGTCTCTAGAATAATGCATAGACACTCCTGTCTCTAATAATACATAGACACTCCTGTCTCTAGAATAATACATAGACACACCTGTCTCTAGAATAATACATGCTCACTCCTGTCTCTAGAATAATACATAGACACTCCTGTCTCTAGAATAATACATAGACACTCCTGTCTCTAGAATAATAAATAGACACTCCTGTCTCTAGAATAATACATAGACACTCCTGTCTCTAATAATACATAGACACTCCTGTCTCTAGAATAATACATATACACTCCTGTCTCTAGAATAATACATAGACACTCCTGTCTCTAGAATAATACATAGACACTCCTGTCTCTAGAATAATACATAGACACTAATACATAGACACTCCTGTCTCTAGAATAATACATAGACACTCCTGTCTCTGTAATACATAGACACTAGAATAATACATAGACACTCCTGTCTCTAGAATAATACATAGACACTCCTGTCTCTAGAATAATACATAGACACTCCTGTCTCTAATAATACATGGACACTCCTGTCTCTAGAATAATACATAGTCACTCCTGTCTCTAGAATAATACATAGTCTCTAGAATACATAGACACTCCTGTCTCTAGAATAATACATAGACACTCCTGTCTCTAGAATAATACATAGACACTCCTGTCTCTAGAATAATACATAGACACTCCTGTCTCTAGTCTCTAGAATAATACATAGACACTCCTGTCTCTAGAATAATACATAGACACTCCTGTCTCTAGAATAATACATAGACACTCCTGTCTCTAGAATAATACATAGACACTCCTGTCTCTAGAATAATACATAGACACTCCTGTCTCTAGAATAATACATAGAATAATACACTCCTGTCTCTAGAATAATACATAGACACTCCTGTCTCTAGAATAATACATAGACACTCCTGTCTCTAGAATAATACATAGACACTCCTGTCTCTAGAATAATACATAGACACTCCTGTCTCTAGAATAATACATAGACACTCCTGTCTCTAGATAATACATATACACTCCTGTCTCTAGAATAATACATAGACACTCCTGTCTCTAGAATAATACATAGACACTCCTGTCTCTAGAATAATACATGAGTCCACTTTATCAACACAATGTTGTGGATGTTTTATCTGTTCCAGAGTAAAACAATGTCAGTTTGACCTGGATGGTCTGCAGTTGGAAAACATTATCTTTGCTTCTCTTTAAATACCAGGATACTGCGAACCACATCTCCCTATTACAAGATGATTGGCCATTTATTCAAAACTAATGTGTCCCTTCCCTGCCCCAGTCCCTTTAAAGACACTATAGACGTTGTAGATGCAGCAGGGCTATGACAGACATGGTTAATCTGCAGGCTCTCTTCTACTGCAGATCGATTAGATCTCCCCCGCAGCAATTCAAGGAACTTACATCTTCCAAACGAGCCGCCTGGACAAATGATGCACGACATCAACTGTTAAATAGGTCTTTGGACCCAGGCAATCTATTCCCATCTATTCTACTTTACCACAGCCACTGTAAAGCTCTTCCATAAAAACTTATTTTCCACACCCGTTCAAGGTAAACGCTCTAGGGATATTCTGTGTTGCTCATTTAAATTTGCAATGCAGATGGCTCTTTGCCACAACTAGATAGGGTATCTGGAGTGCATCCTGGCATGAGAGTAGTTGGCTGTAAAAAAATGCATGAGATATGTGATTTACTGTAGGAGGATGGAAACGCCCAGCTGCTTTCCAGGTACAATCAGTGCAGTATCTCTGGAATTACATCTGGGTGTATTAGATAGAACCTAGATATTTATCTGATATTACAGTAAATGATTGACAAATTAAAATATACAGTAACAATATTGAACAGCAATAATATATTGTTCACAGGTGGCTGGTGGCAAATTAATTTGGGGGATGGGCCCATAGTAATGGCTTGAAGGGAATTGTTGGAATGGTCTCAAGCACATGGAACACATGGTTTCAAAGTGTTTGATACCATTCACAGTCATTATTATGAGCCTTTCTCCCCTCAGCAGCCTCCACTAATATTGTTATATGCTGAAGTGTTTCCTAAGACCATCACAATTCTACACAGCATTTCAATGACCAGACATACACAAAAACTGAAAATGAGATTTAAAATATATAATTATTTTACATTTAAAAAAATGTTTTTAAATGGTTTGATTGATTACTTGTGAATAGTCTAAAGTTGATTGGATAAATCAATGATGTATGTGTGTCTACAGTTTATAGGAGGGTGTTACATTAGAGAGCCAGCTCAGGTTGATTAGAGACAGCTCTGTGGTACTCAGTAGGCAGGTTGATTAGAGACAGCTCTGTGGTACTCAGTATGAAGGTTGATTAGAGACAGCTCTGTGGTACTCAGTTGATTAGAGACAGCTCTGTGATACTCAGTATGCAGGTTGATTAGAGACAGCTCTGTGGTACTCAGTATGCAGGTTGATTAGAGACAGCTCTGTGGTACTAGAGACAGCTCTGTGGTACTGTAGGCAGGTTGATTAGAGACAGCTCTGTGGTACTCAGTATGCAGGTTGATTAGAGACATCTCTGTGGTACTCTATGCAGGTGATTAGAGACAGCTCAGCATATGCAGGTTGATTAGAGACAGCTCTGTGGTACTCAGTATGCAGGTTGATTAGAGACAGCTCTGTGGTACTCAGTATGCAGGTTGATTAGAGACAGCTCTGTGGTACTCAGTATGCAGGTTGAGTAGAGACAGCTCTGTGGTACTCAGTATGCAGGTTGATTAGAGACAGCTCTGTGGTACTCAGTATGCAGGTTGAGTAGAGACAGCTCTGTGGTACTCAGTATGCAGGTTGATTAGAGACAGCTCTGTGGTACTCAGTATGCAGGTTGAGTAGAGACAGCTCTGTGGTACTCAGTATGCAGGTTTATTAGAGACAGCTCTGTGGTACTCAGTATGCAGGTTGAGTAGAGACAGCTCTGTGGTGATGCAGGTAGAGAGACAGCTCTGTGGTACTCAGTATGCAGGTTGATTAGAGACAGCTCTGTGATACTCAGTATGCAGGTTGAGTAGAGACAGCTCTGAGGTACTCAGTATGCAGGTTGATTAGAGACAGCTCTGTGTACTCAGTATGCAGGTTGATTAGAGACAGCTCTGTGGTACTCAGTATGCAGGTTGATTAGAAACAGCTCTGTGGTACTCAGTATGCAGGTTGATTAGAGACAGCTCTGTGGTACTCAGTATGCAGGTTGATTAGAGACAGCTCTGTGGTACTCAGTATGAAGGTTGATTAGAGACAGCTCTGTGGTACTCAGTATGCAGGTTGATTAGGTACAGCTCTTGATTAGATCTGTGGTACTCAGTATGCAGGTTGATTAGAGACAGCTCTGTGGTACTCAGTAGGCAGGTTGATTAGAGACAGCTCTGTGGTACTCAGTATGCAGGTAGTAGAGACAGCTCTGTTCAGTATGCAGGTTGATTAGAGACAGCTCTGTGGTACTCAGTATGCAGGTTGAGTAGAGACAGCTCTGTGGTACTCAGTATGCAGGTTGATTAGAGACAGCTCTGTGGTACTCAGTATGAAGGTTGATTAGAGACAGCTCTGTGGTACTCAGTATGCAGGTTGATTAGAGACAGCTCTGTGGTACTCAGTATGCAGGTTGAGTAGAGACAGCTCTGTTAATTGCAGGTGGATTAGAGACAGCTCTGTGGTACTCAGTATGCAGGTTGATTAGAGACAGCTCTGTGGTACTCAGTATGCAGGTTGAGTAGAGACAGCTCTGTGGTACTCAGTATGCAGGTTGATTAGAGACAGCTCTGTGGTACTCAGCATGCAGGTTGATTAGAGACAGCTCTGTGGTACTCAGTATGCAGGTTGATTAGAGACAGCTCTGTGGTACTCAGAATGCAGGTTGATTAGAGACAGCTCTGTGGTATTCAGTATGCAGGTTGATTAGAGACAGCTCTGTGGTACTCAGTATGCAGGTTGATTAGAGACAGCTCTGTGGTACTCAGCATGCAGGTTGATTAGAGACAGCTCTGTTACTCAGCATGCAGGTTGAGTAGAGACAGCTCTGTGGTACTCAGTATGCAGGTTGATTAGAGACAGCTCTGTGGTACTCAGTATGCAGGTTGATTAGAGACAGCTCTGTGGTACTCAGTATGCAGGTTGAGTAGAGACAGCTCTGTGGTACTCAGTATGCAGGTTGATTAGAGACAGCTCTGTGGTACTCAGTATGCAGGTTGAGTAGAGACAGCTCTGTGGTACTCAGTATGCAGGTTGATTAGAGACAGCTCTGTGATACTCAGTATGCAGGTTGATTAGATGTCCACATGTACTCTACATTTGGATGCTTCATTACCTCTAATATCAAATAACTGTGAATAAAAAGTATACTAATTTACCTTGATTATATTTTACTCTGACAAATGTTGTCCTGGCAGTTGCCGTTTTTACCTAAAATACATTTTATTTTACATTAAAATTACGTCAGAACCTCTACATTCTAAATAATGTCTTAATGGATATATACAAATTATAGTTTTTCAGTGAACACACTGAATTTATAACCAGGATAATTATCTGTGAATACATTGCATTTATAACCAGGATAATTATCTGTGAATACTTTTAAGAATTGGATACTTATCTGTGAATACTTTGCATTTATAACCAGGATAATTATCAGTGAATACACAGCATTTATAACCAGGATAATTATCTGTGAATACTTTGCATTTATAACCAGGATAATTATCTGTGAATACTTTGCATTTATAACCAGGATAATTATCAGTGAATACTTTGCATTTATAACCAGGATAATTATCTGTGAATACTTTTGCATTTATAACCAGGATAATTATCTGTGAATACTTTGCATTTATAACAGATACTATCAGTGAATACACAGCATTTATAACCAGGATAATTATCTGTGCATACATTGCATTTATAACCAGGATATTTGTTATCAGTGTGTTGGACCTTGGGCTAAGTCCTCTCATATTCATTATGTTTCCTTTGTCAAAGGGAGAAGGGAAGCTATATAATTGTTTTCTCAGATGTACCTTTTAAGTCATGCTATGTTCCTTTAGATGCACTAATTGGTAATAGAACTAGCCTTTGAGCTGCTGCAGTAAGTGGTTTGCTATGTTTTTATTTCTGTACACTGTGACTTTGAGGGTTAACTATTGATTTTCGTCTTCGCAGATGCACTATGAGGAATAGAGTGTGACCTTAGATTCCATGTGTCTATTTTCTTCAGTGGATTCAGTGGATCCTAGATGTTATCTGGGATGATACTGGGAGTCTCTGTCCTCTTCAGTGGATCCTAGAGGTTATCTGGGATGATACTGGGAGTCTCTGTCCTCTTCAGTGGATCCTAGATGTTATCTGGGATGATACTGGGAGTCTCTGTCCTCTTCAGTGGATCCTATATGTTATCTGGGATGATACTGGGAGTCTCTGTCCTCTTCAGTGGATCCTAGATGTTATCTGGGATGATACTGGGAGTCTCTGTCCTCTTCAGTGGATCCTAGATGTTATCTGGGATGATACTGGGAGTCTCTGTCCTCTTCAGTGGATCCTAGATGTTATCTGGGATGATACTGGGAGTCTCTGTCCTCTTCAGTGGATCCTAGATGTTATCTGGGATGATACTGGGAGTCTCTGTCCTCTTCAGTGGATCCTAGATGTTATCTGGGATGATACTGGGAGTCTCTGTCCTCTTCAGTGGATCCTAGATGTTATCTGGGATGATACTGGGAGTCTCTGTCCTCTTCAGTGGATCCTAGATGTTATCTGGGATGATACTGGGAGTCTCTGTCCTCTTCAGTGGATCCTAGATGTTATCTGGGATGATACTGGGAGTCTCTGTCCTCTTCAGTGGATCCTATATGTTATCTGGGATGATACTGGGAGTCTCTGTCCTTTCAGTGGATCCTAGAGGTTATCTGGGATGATACTGGGAGTCTCTGTCCTCTTCAGTGGATCCTAGATGTTATCTGGGATGATACTGGGAGTCTCTGTCCTCTTCAGTGGATCCTAGATGTTATCTGGGATGATACTGGGAGTCTCTGTCCTCTTCAGTGGATCCTAGATGTTATCTGGGATGATACTGGGGGTCTCTGTCCTCTTCAGTGGATCCTAGATGTTATCTGGGATGATACCGGGAGTCTCTGTCCTCTTCAGTGGATCCTAGATGTTATCTGGGATGATACTGGGAGTCTCTGTCCTCTTCAGTGGATCCTAGATGTTATCTGGGATGATACTGGGAGTCTCTGTCCTCTTCAGTGGATCCTAGATGTTATCTGGGATGATACTGGGAGTCTCTGTCCTCTTCAGTGGATCCTAGATGTTATCTGGGATGATACTGGGAGTCTCTGTCCTCTTCAGTGGATCCTAGATGTTATCTGGGATGATACTGGGAGTCTCTGTCCTCTTCAGTGGATCCTAGATGTTATCTGGGATGATACTGGGAGTCTCTGTCCTCTTCAGTGGATCCTAGATGTTATCTGGGATGATACTGGGAGTCTCTGTCCTCTTCAGTGGATCCTATATGTTATCTGGGATGATACTGGGAGTCTCTGTCCTCTTCAGTGGATCCTAGATGTTATCTGGGATGATACTGGGAGTCTCTGTCCTCTTCAGTGGATCCTAGATGTTATCTGGGATGATACTGGGAGTCTCTGTCCTCTTCAGTGGATCCTAGATGTTATCTGGGATGATACTGGGGGTCTCTGTCCTCTTCAGTGGATCCTAGATGTTATCTGGGATGATACTGGGAGTCTCTGTCCTCTACAGTGGATCCTAGATGTTATCTGGGATGATACTGGGAGTCTCTGTCCTCTTCAGTGGATCCTAGATGTTATCTGGGATGATACTGGGAGTCTCTGTCCTCTTCAGTGGATCCTAGATGTTATCTGGGATGATACTGGGAGTCTCTGTCCTCTACAGTGGATCCTAGATGTTATCTGGGCTGTAACCCATTAATGTGTTACTGACTCCAGTCTCAGATAGGCAGACAGGTCGTCATAGCTTTATTTGTAATAACTATTTATTTTCTCCTGCGGTGTATCAAGTGGATATCAAGAGGGTATAAATGGGACATGACCTCCGTCTGATAGCTTGAAGATTGGAAAAGATTTGTTTTTGAATGGTGTTGTGTTTGCATATAAAACACTTCTGAGCTGAGAGAGCGGATGAATACCTGGGATATGAATACCCACCAGTGAGTGGAGACATATCCCATTTCAATCAAGAGATGACAATAACTGTTAGAGTGAATAGAGATTTAGAGAGAATTTAGCTATAAAAGGTTTGTTTTTGCCTGCAGGAAAGCTAGGGGGTGAGGGAGAGGGAAAGAGGGGGCGCAAAGGGGGCGAGGGGGGAGAGGGGCGAGGGAGATAGGGGAGGGGCGAGAGGGAGATGGGGGGGAGAATCCTCCTCTAGTTAAATGCTTCGAGGGGGATGTATTATGAGGGAGATGGAGGGGTGTTTGTTTTTGCCTCTGCGAGGGGGAGGGGGTGATGGAGGGGTGAGGGGGAGGGAGATAGGGGAGATGAGGGAGATGGAGGGGGGTGAGGGAGATGGAGGGGGTGAGGGGAGATAGAGGGGGCGAGGGGGAGGGGTGAGGGAGACAGAGGGCGAGGGGGAGGGGTGAGGGATGGAGGGGGCGAGGGATGGAGGGGGTGAGAGGGAGATAGAGGGGGCGAGGGGGAGGGGGTGAGGGAGATGGGGGGGGAGAGGGGCGAGGGGGTGAGGGATGAGAGGGGGAGGGGCGAGAGAGAGGAGATAGGGGGAGGGGGGGCGAGGGGAGGGAGAGGGAGATAGGGGGAGAGGGAGATAGGGGGAGAGGGGGGGGGAGATAGGGAGAGAGGGAGATAGGGGGAGAGGGAGGGAGAGGGGGAGAGGGGGCGAGGGAGGAGGGGGGCAGGGGGCGAGGGAGAGGGAGATAGAGGGGGCGAGGGAGAGGGGGAGGGGGAGGGGGCGAGGGAGGGGGGAGAGAGGGAGATAGGGGGGTGAGGGAGATAGGAGGGGGAGGGGGGAGAGGGAGGGGGAGGGAGATAGGGGGGAGGGGGAGGGGGTGAGGGGGATGAGGGGGAGGGGTGAGGAGATGGAGGGGGGAGGGGGTGAGGAGATGGGGGAGGGGAGGGGGTGAGGGAGATGCGAGGGGGGAGGGCGAGGGGGTGAGGATGGGGCGAGGGGAGGGAGGCGAGGGAGGGAGAGAGGGAGATAGGGGGAGGGGGCGCAGGGAGAGAGGGAGAGAGGACTTTTCCACATTTTGTTACGCTACAGCCTTATTAAAAATATATGAATCAAATGTTTTTCCTCATCAATTTACACAAAATACCCCATAATGACAAAATGAAAACAGGATTTGAGAAATGTATTACAAATAATTTTAAAAATGTATTTTATTATTTACGTAAGTATTCAGACCTTTGCTATGAGACTCGACATTGATGTTTACAGTGATCATACTTGAGATGTAGTCCATCAACTTGATTGGAGTCCATCTGTGGTAAAATTCAATTGATTGGGCATTATTAGAAAGGCACACACTTGTCTATCTAAGGTCTCACAGTTGACAAACATGCCAGAGCAAAAAACCAAGCCATGAGGTCAAAGGAATTGTCCGTTGAGCTCCGATACAGGATTGTGTTGAGGCACAGATCTGGGGAAGGTACCAAAATGTCTGCAGCATTGAAAGGGGTCCCCCAAAAAACACAGTGGCTCCCCATCCCAGTGGACTTGGTCTGGGAGGTAACCATGAACCCAATGGTCACTCTGACATTGCTACAGAGTTCCTCCGTGGAGATGGGAGAACCTTCGAAGGAGCAACCATCTCTGCGGCACTCCACCAAGCAGGCCAGATGGCCACTCCGCAGTAAAGAAAACATGACAGCCTGCTGGGAGTTTGCCTAGCACCTAAAGGACTCAGAGAAACAAAAATCCTCTGGTCTGATGAAACTGAGCATGAACTCTTTGGCCTGAATGCCAAACGCCTGGAGGAAACATGGCACCATTCCTACGGTGAAGAATGATGGTGGCATCATGCTGTGGGGATTTTTTCAGTGGCATGGACTCAGAGACTAGTCATGATAAAGGGAAAACTGAATGGAAAAAACCCTGACAAGCTTTACGGATACAATGAGAGCATCCTGACGGGCTTTATCACAGCCTGGTATGGCAAATGCACGCCTTTCAACCACATTCCTTGCCAGCGTGGCCAAAAAAGTTTTGAGAATGACACAAATATTAATTTTCACAAAGGCCGCCGCCTCGGTTGTATGATGGCAATTTGGATATACTCAGAAATGTTATGAAGAGTGATCAGATGAATTGCAATTACCGTAAAGTCCCTCTTGCCATGCAAAATGAACCGAATCCCCAAAACATTTCCACTGCATTTCAGCCCTGCCACAAAAGGGACCAGCTGACATCATGTCAGTGATTCTCTCGTGCACAGGTGTGAGTGCTGACGAGGACAAGGGCTGGAGGATCCATCTGTCATGCTGGATTGAGTTTGAATAACAGACTTGAAGCCTCAAAAGGAGGTGGTGCTTGGAATCATTGAACTTCCTCTGTCAACCATGGTTACCTGCAAGGAAAATGTGCCGTCATCATTGCTCTGCACAAAAAGGGCTTCACAGGCAAGGATATTGCTGCCATTAAGATGGCACCTAAATCAACCATTTAGCGGATCATCAAGAACTTCAAGGAGAGCGGTTCAATTGTTCATGAAGAAGGCTTCAGGGCGCCCAAGAAAGTCCAGCAAGTGCCAGGAACGCCTCTAAAGTTGATTCAGCTGCCGGATCGGGGCACCACCAGTACAGAGCTTGCTCCCAGGAATGGCAACAGGCAGGTGATGCATCTGCACGCAGTGGGCAAGACTTTTGGAGGATGGCCGTGTCAAGAAGGGCAGCAAAGAAGCCACTTCTCAGAAAACATTAGGGACAGACTGATATTCTGCAAAAGGTACAGGGTGAGGGACTGGGGTAAAGTTGAGGACTGGGGTAAAGTCATTTCTGATGAATCCCTTTCTGATTGTTTGGGGCATCTGGAAAAAGCTTTTCTGGAGAAGACAAGGTGAGCGCTACCATCAGTCCTGTGTCATGCCAACAGTAAAGCATCCTAAGACCATTCATGTGTGGGGCTGCTTCTCAGCGGGGGAGTGGGCTCACCTTTGCCTAAGAACAGCATGCCATGAATAAAAAGAATGGTACCAACACATCCTCCGAGAGCAACTTCTCCCAACCATCCAGGAACAGTTTGCGACGCACAATGTCTTTTCCAGCATGATGGAGCACCTTGCCATAAGGCAAAAGTGATAACTAAGTGGCTCGGGGAACAAACATCAATATTTTGGGTCCATGGCCAGGAAACTCCCAGACCTAATCCCATTGAGAAATTGTACAATCCTCAAGAGGCGGTGGACAAACAAAACCACAAATTCTGACAACCTAAGCATTGATTATGGAAAAGTGGCTGCCATCAGTCAGGGATGTGGCCCAGAAGTTAATTGACAGCATGCCAGGGTGGATTGCAGAGGTCTTGAAAAGAAGGGTGAACACTGCAAATATTGCCCCTCTTTGCATCAATTTAATGTAATTGTCAATAAAAGCCTTTGACACTTATGAAATGCTTGTAATTATACTTCAGTATTCATAGTAACATCTGCCAAAAAAATATCTAAAGACACTGAAGCAGCAAACTTTGTTTTCTCAAAACCTTTGGGCACTTTTAAAATGTTTACATATCTTACATTACTCATATATATCACATGTATATAATGTATTTTATACCATCTATTGCACCTTGTCTATGCCGCTCGGCCATATAATATAATAATATATGCCATTTAGCTGACGCTTTTATCCAAAGCGACTTACAGTCATGCATACATTCTTACGCATGGGTATCCCAATCGAACTCCACCACCCTGGCTATAAGCGCCATGCTCTACCAACTGAGCCACAGAAGGACCACCATATATGTACATATTTTCATTCACCATTTAGATTTGTGTGAATCAGGAAGTTGTTGTGGAATTGTTAGATTACTTGTTATTAAAGATTACTGCACTGTCGGAAGTAGAAGCACAAGCATTTTGCTACGCCGCATTAACATCTGCTAACCATGTGCTTGTGACCAATAACATTTAATTTTATTTGATGAAAACCTGCTCCAGAGTGCCCACAATCTGAAAGTGGGGCGGAGGTTCATCTTCCAACTGGACAACATCCCTAAGCATACAGCCAAGACAAAGCAGTCTATGATTGTCCATGAGTGGCCCAGCTAGAGCTCAGACATCTCTGGAGAGACCTGAAATAGCTCTGCAGCAAAGGTCCCCAAAGAATGGAAGAAACTCTCAAAATACAGGTGTACCAACCTTGTATAGTTATACCCAAGAAGTCTTGAGGTTGTAATTGCTGTGAAAGGTGCTTCAACCAAGTACTGAGTAAAGGGTCTGAATACTCTATGTAAATGTGATATTTAAGTTGTAATTTATTTATTTTTTAAAAACATTTCTAAAAACCTCTTTGCTTTGTCTTATTCTAAAATGTCATCAATTTTAGAATATGGCTGTAATGTAACAAAATGTGGAAAAGTCTAGGGGTCTGAATGCTTTGTGTGTGTGTGTGTGTGTGGTGTGTGTGTGTGTGTGTGTGTGTGTGTGTGTGTGTGTGTGTGTGTGTGTGTGTGTGTGTGTGTGTGTGTGTGTGTGTGTGTGTGTGTGTGTGTGTATAGATATATATATATATATATCTATACAGTTGAAGTTGGAAGTTTGCATCCACTTAGGTTGGAGTCATTAAAACTAGTTTTTGTCCACTTCACACATTTCTTGTTAACAAACTATAGTTTTGGCAAGTCAGTTAGGACATCTACTTTGTGCATGACACAAGTAATGTTTCCAACAATTGTTTACAGACAGATTATTTCACTTTTATTCACTGTATCACAATTCCAGTGGGTCAAAAGTTTACATACACTAAGTTGACTGTGCTTTTAAACAGCTTGGAAAATTCCAGAAAATGATGTCATGACTTTAGAAGCTTCTGATAGGCTAATTGAAATCATTTGAGTCAATTGGAGGTGTACCTGTGGATGTATTTCAAGGCCTACCTTCAAACTCAGTGCCTCTTTTCTTGACATCATGGGAAAATCTAAATAAATCATCCAAGACCTCAGAATTTTTTTGTAGACATCCAAAAGTCTGGTTGATCCTTGGGAGCAATTTCCAAATGCCTGAAGATACCACGTTCATCTGTACAAACAATAGTATGCAAGTATAAACACCATGAGACCACACAGTCGTCATACCACTCAGGAAGGAGATGCATTCTGTCTCCTAGAGAGGAACGTACTTTAGTGTGAAAAGTGCAAATCAATCCCAGAACAACAGTAAAGGACCTTGTGAAGATGCTGTTGGAAACGGGTACAACAGTATCTAGATCCACAGTAAAATGTGTCCTATATCGACATGACCTGAAAGGCCACTCAGCAAGGACGAAGCCACTGCTCCAAAACCGCCATATAAAAGCCAGACAACGGTTTGCAACTGCACATGGGGACAAAGATCATACCTTTTGGAGAAATGTCCTTTGGTCTGATGAAACAAAAATAGAACTGTTAGGCCATAATGACTATTGTTATGTTTGGAGGAAAAAGGGGGAGGCTTGCAAGCTGAAGAACACCATCCCAACCATGAAGCACGAGGGTGGCAGCATCATGTTGTGGGTGTTCTTTGCTGCAGGAAGGACTTGTGCACTTCACAAAATAGATGGCATCATGAGGAAGGGAAATTATGTGGATATATTGAAGCAACATCTCAAGACATCAGTCAGGAAGTTAAAGCTTGGTCGTTAATGGGTCTTCCAAATGGACAATGACCCCAAGCATACTTCCAAAGTTGTGGCAAAATGGATTAAAGACATCAAAGTCAAGATATTGGAGTGGCCATCACAAAGCCCTGACCTCAATCACATAGAAAAATTGTGCGTGATTAAGAAGGCCTACAAACCTGACTCAGTTACACCAGCTCTGTCAGGAGGAATGGGCCAAAATTCACCCAAGTTGTTGTGGGAAGCTTGTGGAAGGCTACCCGAAATGTTTGACCCAAGTTAAACAATTTAAAGGCAATGCTACAAAATATTAATTGAGTGTATGTAAAGTTATGTCCCACTGGGAATGTGATGAAATAAATAAAAGCTGAAATAAATCATTCTCTCTTACTATTATTCTGACATTTCACATTTTTTAAATAAAGTGGTGATCCCAACTGACCTAAAACAGGGATTTTTTACTCACATTAAATATCAGGAATTGTGAAAAACTGAGTTGAAATGTATTAGGCGAAGGTGCATGTAAACTCCTGTCTTCAACAGTAGATATTAGTTTATATAAAATGTTGAACTGATTGGCAGGCAGGTACTTCAGTTCTAAAT
>NW_026280113.1:0-9455 GCF_023373465.1 Oncorhynchus keta | reverse complement strand
AGTATAGAGTTATATAGTTATACAGTATAGAGTTATACAGTTTAGAGTTATACAGTTATACAGTTATACAGTATACAGTTATACAGTATAGAGTTATACAGTATAGAGTTATATAGTTATACAGTATACAGTTATACAGTATACAGTTATACAGTATAGAGTTATACAGTATAGAGTTATATAGTTATACAGTATAGAGTTATACAGTATAGAGTTATACAGTATAGAGTTATACAGTATACAGTTATATAGTTATACAGTATAGAGTTATACAGTATATAGTTATATAGTTATACAGTATAGAGTTATACAGTATAGAGTTATACAGTATACAGTTATACAGTATACAGTTATACAGTATAGAGTTATACAGTTATACAGTTATACAGTTATATAGTATACAGTTATACAGTATACAGTTATATAGTATACAGTTATACAGTATACAGTTATACAGTTATACAGTATACATTATACAGTTATCAGTGTACATTATACAATTATACAGTTATAAAGTTATACAGTATACAGTCATATAGTATACAGTTATACAGTATACAGTTATACAGTTATACAGTATACATTATACAGTTATCAGTGTACATTATACAATTATACAGTTATAAAGTACACAATTGTACAGTATACAGTTATAAAATATACAGGTGTACAGTATACAGTTATAAAATATACAGGTGTACAGTATACAGTTATAAAGTATACAGTTGTACAGTATACAGTTATACAGTTATATAGTATACAGTTATACAGTTATACACTATACAGTTGTACAGTATACAGTTATAAAATATACAGGTGTACAGTATACAGTTATAAAATATACAGGTGTACAGTATACAGTTATAAAGTATACAGTTGTACAGTATACAGTTATACAGTTATACAGTATATATAGTATACAGTTATACAGTTATACACTATACAGTTATACAGTATACAGTTATACAGTTATACAGTTATACAGTATACAGTATACAGTTATCAGTGTACATTATACAATTATACATTTATAAAGTACACAGTTATAAAACATATCGTTATAAAGTATACAGTTGTACAGTATACAGTTATAAAGTATACAGTTGTACAGTATACAGTTATAAAATATACAGGTGTACAGTATACAGTTATAAAGTATACAGTTGTACAGTATACAGTTATAAAGTACACAGTTGTACAGTATACAGTTATAAAGTATACAGTTGTACAGTATACAGTTATAAAGTATACAGTTGTACAGTATACAGTTATAAAGTATACAGTTATAAAGTATACAGTTGTACAGTATACAGTTATAAAGTATACAGTTGTACAGTATACAGTTATAAAGTATACAGTTGTACAGTATACAGTTGTAAAGTATACAGTTGTACAGTATACAGTTGTACAGTATACAGTTATAAAGTATACAGTTGTACAGTATACAGTTGTACAGTATACAGTTATAAAGTATACAGTTATAAAGTATACAGTTATAAAGTATACACTTGTACAGTTGTACAGTCCAAGTTACAATGCATTTGGAAAGTATTCAGACCCTTTGACTTTTTCCAAATGTTTTTAAGTTACAGCCTTATTCTGAAATGGATTAAATGCATTTTTCCTCATCAATCTACACACAATACACCATAATGACATCACAATACCCCATAATGACATCACAATACCCCATAATGACATCACAATACCCCATAATGACATCACAATACCCCATAATGACATCACAATACCCATAATGAAATCACAATACCCCATAATGACAAAGTGAAAACAAGTTTATAGACATTTTTGCAAATGTATTAAAAATAAAAAATAAACAGAAATACCTTATTTACATAAGTATTCAGACCCTTTGCTTTTAGACTGAAAATTGAGCTCAGGTGCATCCTGTTTCCATTGATCATCCTTGAGATGTTTCTACAACTTGATTGGAGTCCAACTGTGGTAAATTCAATTGATTGGACATGATTTGGAAGTGCACACGCCTGTCTATATAAGGTCCCACAGTTGACAGTGCATGTCAGAGCAAAAACCAAGCCATGAGGTCGAAGGAATTGGCATCATCTCTACGGTGAAGCATGGTGGTGGCAGAATCATACTGTAGGGATGTTTTTCATATGCAGGTTGACCAGTCAGGATCGAGGGAAAGATGAACGGAGCAAAGCACAAATATATTTGATGAAAACCTGTTCCAGAGCACTCAGGACCTCAGACTGGGGCATAGGTTCACCTTCCGACAGGACAACGGCCCTAAGCACACAGCCAAGACAACGCAAGAGTGGCTTCGGGACAAGTCTCTGAATGTTCTTGAGTGGCCCAGCCAGAGCCAGGACTTGAACCCGGTCGAGCTCGGATTTGAACCCGGTCGAACATCTCGAACATCTCTGGATGTAAATGTAAATGTAAAATAGCTGTGAAGCGACGCTCCCCATCCAACCTGACAGAGATTGAGAGGATCTGTAGAGAAGAATGGGAGAAACTCCCCAAATACAGGTGTGCCAAGCTTGTAGCGTCATACCCAAGAAGACTTGAGGCTGTAATCGCTGCCAAAGGTGCTTCAACAAAGTACTGAGTAAAGGGTCTGAATACTTATGGAAATGTGATATTTCCGCTTATTTTATTTTTTGGGGGGCAAAAAATTTCAACAAAACTCTTTTTGCTTTGTCGTTATGGGGGTATTGTGTGCAGATTGAGGAGGGGGGAACAATGTAATACATTTTTGAATAGGGCTGTAAACTAACAAAATGTGGAAAAAGTCAAGGGTTCTGAATACTTTCTGAATGTACTGCATATACTGTATACGGTATAGCCAACCTACACTTAATCCAGACATGCAAATATGATAGAAATACATTTGAACTTGATACTTGATAATAGGCATTTTGTTTGACGCTCCCTAAACAGTCATGACATCATTATGTGACAAATATATATAAAGATTTAACTTGATAATAGCATTTTGTTTAGCCAGCTCCCCTAAACAGTACAACATCATTATCTTGACAAATATCTTAAAAGTTTAACAAATAGCGGCATTTTGTTTGACGCTCCCTAAACAGTCACAACATCATTATGTGACAAATGTCTTAAAAGTTTAACTTGATTCTTTGTGCTTTGTTTGTGCTGTTTATTACCATGTGAAGATATATATAGAGCTGAGAATGGTAAAACCTACATGTGTCCTTGGGTTTGATATAGTTTGAAAACAGATCTAGGGTTGAAGTGTTTTGTGTTTAATTGCTCTGTGGCGTCTCTGTTCGGCAGAACTGTTTTCCTATGGCCTTATGGCTCACACCACCCGAATCGATACCACTAATTACAAACGCTTTAACTACTTGAACTGCTGCACAGTCACCCCTACCATTTAAAATCTCTGAACCAATCACTCAAGCATTTAAAAGCTATTGACCAATAACGGTTCCTGCTAGCCAACTTTAAACCACACGGGCGCTCAGAGCCGAGGCAGAGTTAAATTTCAGCAGTGTAACAGCCGACACCACAATAAGGGGCCCAATGTGAACTTCTGACTAAAACTAATCCTTGTTTTATCATCACTGTTAATCTGAATGCCCTCCATAAAGGCCCCATAAACTGTCTCTTAATTCCTTTGATAACGTTGTGTGTGGAGGAGGGGAGGCTCTGGGATGAAAGGACATGTGAATACGGACGTTGGCTAGCTGCTTTGACAGCCCGTTTTTTCCTCTCTCTCTCTCTCTCTCTCTCTCTCTCTCTCTCTCTCTCTCTCTCTGTCTCTCTCTCTCTCTCTCTGTCTCTCTCTCTCTCTCTCTCTCTCTCTCTCTCTCTCTCTCTCTCTGTCTCTCTCTCTGTCTCTCTCTCTCTCTCTCTCTCTCTCTCTCTCTCTCTCTCTCTCTCTCTCTCTCTCTCTCTTTCTCCTCCTCTCTCTCCCTCTCTCTCTCTCTCTCTCTCTCTCTCTCTCTCTCTCTCTCTCTCTCTCTCTACTCTCTCTGTCTCTCTCTCTCTCTCTCTCTCTCTCTCTCTCTGTCTCTCTCTCTCTCTCTCTCTCTCTCTCTCTCTCTCTCTCTCTCTCTCTCTCCTCTCTCTCTCTCTCTCTCTCTCTCCTCTCTCTCTCTCTCTGTCTCTCTCTCTCTCTCTCTCTGTCTCTCTCCTCTCTCTCTCTCTCTCTCTCTCTCTCTCTCTCCTCTCTCTCTCTCTCTCTCTCTCTCTCTCTCTCTCTCTCTCTCTCTCTCCTCTCTCTCTCTCTCTCTGTCTCTCTCTCTCTCTCTCTCTCTCTCTCTCTCTCTCTCTCTCTCTCTCTCTCTCTCTCTCTCTCTCTCTCTCTCTCTCTCTCTCCTCATAAGACACAGCCAGTTGTAGTTGTGGTGAAGGAGTTTCAGGTCAACAGTGGTCCATAGGAACCCATGGGAATTACAAGTTCAGCATCTTCTCAAACACTAAACTCACAGCTTTGTAACATGCAGACAATCACCAGAGACGTCCTACTTTTAAAAACGTTATATATACTGTATACATATATATATACAGTATATATTTTAGTGAACTCTTTTTATTTTTTTTTTATTAAACAGCTATAATACAATACAATAGCCAATAGAAACGATGGATCTCAGTGACCAGGATATTCTTCAGTTCTTCTTCTTCTTCTTCTTCTTCTTCTTCTTCTTCTTCTTCTTCTTCTTCTTCTTCTTCTTCTTCTTCTTCTTCTTCTTCTTCTTCTTCTTCTTCTTCTTCTTCTTCTTCTTCTTCTTCTTCTTCTTCAGTTCTTCTTCTTCTTCTTCTTCTTGATTCAGAGTCTGGCTTCATTTTACTGTAGTTATGAGACTTCTAAAAACCAAGGGCCTACTGCCTGATTCAGAGTCTGGCTTCATTTTACTGTAGTTATGAGACTTCCTAAAAACCAAGGCCTACTGCCTGATTCAGTCTGGCTTCATTTGACTGTAGATATGAGACTTCTAAAAACCAAGGCCTGCCTGATTCAGTCTGGCTTCATTGTACTGTAGAGATGAGACTACAAAAACCAAGGCCTACTGCCTGATTCAGTCTGGCTTCATTTTACTGTTGTTATGAGACTTCTAAACCAAGGCCTACTGCCTGATTCAGTCTGGCTTCATTTTACTATTTGTTATGAGACTTCTAAAAACCAAGGCCTACTGCCTGATTCAGTCTGGCTTCATTTACTGTTGTTATGAGACTTCTAAAAACCAAGGCCTACTGCGGTTCAGTCTGGCTTCATTTTACTACCAATTTATGGAGACTTCAAAAAACCAAGGCCTACTGCCTGATTCAGTCTGGCTTCATTATACTGTATTTATGAGACTTCTAAAAACCAAGGACTACTGCCTGATTCAGTCTGGCTTCATTTTACTGTTGTTATGAGACTTCTAAAAACCAAGGCCTACTGCCTGTTTCAGTCTGGCTTCATTTTTACTGCTGTCATGAGGCTCCTGGGTGGTGTAGTGGTCTAAGGCACTGCATCTCAGTGCTTGAGTATCAGTGCAGACACCCTGGTTCAAATCCAGGCTCTATCACAACCGGCTGTGATTTGGAGTCCCGTTAGGCGCCCGAACAGTTGCCCAGCGTCGTCCTGGTTGCGGTTTGACCTGTGTAGGCCGTCATTATCAAATAATAATTTTGTTCTTTTAACTGAGCTTGCCTGGTTAAATACAGGTAATGAATTAAAATAACAGTCACATTTAATTACAACTCAATGATCCAGGACAGAAATAACACACTGTACCTCAAACGCTAAATGATGTCATGATATTTTGTTCAGATTTTGGAGGCCATGGCAAGATGGCCGCAGAGACGGGAATTCAGAAGAAGATGTGATTGGTCGGCTTGGTAAGGCCTTCTCTCTTCTTCCTGGGAATAGAGACATTTCAAATGTTATATATTATGGCTATGTGCAGTGTTTAACAACAATTATTTTGAAATAGTTAATAAATAAAAATAAATATGGTTTGTATTGTACAATGGTGTTTGTTCTTCACTGGTTGCCCTTTTCTTGTGGCAACAGGTCGTACAGAGGACAACCAGACCACTCAGGTTGAATGGCCTCCCTTCTACAGAGGACAACCAGACCACTCAGGCTGAATGGCCTCCCTTCTACAGAGGACAACCAGACCACTCAGGCTGAATGGCGTCCCTTCTACAGAGGACAACCAGACCACTCAGGCTGAATGGTGTCCCTTCTACAGAGGACAACCAGACCACTCAGGCTGAATGGTGTCCCTTCTACAGAGAGGACAACCAGACCACTCAGGCTGAATGGTGTCCCTTCTACAGAGGACAACCAGACCACTCAGGCTGAATGGTGTCCCTTCTACAGAGGACAACCAGACCACTCAGGCTGAATGGCGTCCCTTCTACAGAGGACAACCAGACCACTCAGGTTGAATGGCCTCCCTTCTACAGAGGACAACCAGACCACTCAGGCTGAATGGTGTCCCTTCTACAGAGGACAACCAGACCATTCAGGCTGAATGGTGTCCCTTCTACAGAGGGCAACCAGACCACTCAGGTTGAATGGCCTCCCTTCTACAGAGGACAACCAGACCACTCAGGCTGAATGGTGTCCCTTCTAAAGAGGACAACCAGACCACTCAGGCTGAATGGCCTCCCTTCTACAGGAGGACAACCAGACCACTCAGGCTGAATGGTGTCCCTTCTACAGAGGACAACCAGACCACTCCAGGCTGAATGGTGTCCCTTCTACAGAGGGACAACCAGACACCTCATAGAAACACAGAGAGACACACTTCCACAGGAGAGGAGAGGCCTGAACCCAGACCTGGTGCATTAGAGACAGGTATCCTTATGCCTCAGGTGTCTGGACAACGCTGTTCTAGAGACACGCCTCCGGATTAGAACCCCCTCTGGACAACGCTGTTCTGGAGACACGCCTCCGGATTAGAACCCCGCCCCCTGGACAACGCTGTTCTAGAGACACGCCTCCGGATTAGAACCCCCTGGACAACGCTGTTCTCGAGACACGCCTCCAGATTAGAACCCCCTGGACAACGCTGTTCTAGAGACAAGCCTCCAGATTAGAACCCCTGGACAACGCTGTTCTGGAGACAAGCCTCCGGATTAGAACCCCCCTGGACAACGCTGTTCTCGAGACAAGCCTCCGGATTAGAACCCCCCTGGACAACGCTGTTCTAAAGACAAGCCTCCGGATTAGAACCCCCCGGACAACGCTGTTCTAGAGACACGCCTCCGGATTAGAACCCCCTGGACAACGCTGTTCTAGAGACACGCCTCCGGATTAGAACCCCCTGGACAACGCTGTTCTAGAGACACGCCTCCGGATTAGAACCCCCTGGACAACGCTGTTCTAGAGACACGCCTCCGGATTAGAACCCCCCTGGACAACGCTGTTCTAGAGACACGCCTCCGGATTAGAACTCCCCTGGACAACGCTGTTCTAGAGACACGCCTCCGGATTAGAATCCCCCTGGACAACGCTGTTCTAGAGACACGCCTCCGGATTAGAACCCCCCTGGACAACGCTGTTCTAGAGACACGCCTCCGGATTAGAACCCCCCCTGGACAACGCTGTTCTAGAGACACGCCTCCGGATTAGAACCCCCCTGGACAACGCTGTTCTAGAGACACGCCTCCGGATTAGAACCCCCACCCTGGACAACGCTGTTCTAGAGACACGCCTCTGGATTAGAACCCCCCTGGACAACGCTGTTCTGGGAGACACGCCTCCGGATTAGAACCCCCCCTGGACAACGCTGTTCTGGAGACACGCCTCCGGATTAGAACCCCCCTGGACAACGCTGTTCTCGAGACACGCCTCCAGATTAGAACCCCCTGGACAACGCTGTTCTCGAGACACGCCTCCGGATTAGAACCCCCCTGGACAACGCTGTTCTCGAGACACGCTCCAGATTAGAACCCCCTCCCCCTGGACAACGCTGTTCTAGAGACACGCTCCGGATTAGAAACCCCCCTGGACAACGCTGTTCTAGAGACACGCCTCCGGATTAGAAACCCCCTGGACAACGCTGTTCTAGAGACAAGCCTCCAGATTAGAACCCCCTGGACAACGCTGTTCTAGAGACACGCTCCAGATTAGAACCCCCCTGGACAACGCTGTTCTAGAGACACGCCTCCGGATTAGAACCCCCTGGACAACGCTGTTCTAGAGACACGCCTCCGGATTAGAAACCCCCTGGACAACGCTGTTCTAGAGACACGCTCCGGATTAGAACCCCCTGGACAACGCTGTTCTAGAGACACGCCTCCGGATTAGAACCCCCCTGGACAACGCTGTTCTAGAGACACGCCTCCAGATTAGAAACCCTGGACAACGCTGTTCTAGAGACAAGCCTCCAGATTAGAACCCCTGGACAACGCTGTTCTAGAGACAAGCCTCCAGATTAGAAACCCCTGGACAACGCTGTTCTAGAGACACGCCTCCGGATTAGAACCCCCCTGGACAACGCTGTTCTAGAGACACGCCTCCGGATTAGAACCCCCCACCCTGGACAACGCTGTTCTAGAGACACGCCACTGGATTAGAACCCCCCCACCCTGGACAACGCTGTTCTAGAGACACGCCTCCGGATTAGAACCCCCCCACCCTGGACAACGCTGTTCTAGAGACACGCCTCCGGATTAGAATCCCCCTGGACAACGCTGTTCCAGATTAGAACCCCATGGACAACGCTGTTCCAGATTAGAACCCCCTGGACAACACTGTTCCAGATTAGAGCCTCCAGATTAGAACCCCTGGACAACGCTGTTCCAGATTAGAACCCCATGGACAATGCTGTTCCAGATTAGAGCCTTAGGGGTGTTTTAGGGGTGATGTGTCCCTGGGGTAGAGGTCTGTTTTAGGGGTGATGTGTCCCTGGGGTAGAGGTCTGTCTTAGGGGTGGTGTGTCCCTGGGGTAGAGGTCTGTCTTAGGGGTGATGTGTCCCTGGGGTAGAGGTCTGTGGGTTGGTGTGTGTCGGAAAGAAAGAGAGAGTCCTCCCTCCACTCTGCAGTCCACGGAAAGAAAGAGAGAGGCCTCCCTCCACTCTGCAGTCCACAGAGACCATGGAAAGAAAGAGAGAGGCCTCCCTCCACTCTGCAGTCCACAGAGACCACGGAAAGAAAGAGAGAGGCCTCCTCCACTCTGCAGTCCACAGAGACCATGGAAAGAAAGAGAGAGGCCTCCCTCCACTCTGCAGTCCACAGAGACCACGGAAAGAAAGAGAGAGGCCTCCCTCCACTCTGCAGTCCACAGAGACCACGGAAAGAAGAGAGAGGCCTCCCTCCACTCTGCAGTCCACAGAGACCACGGAAAGAAAGAGAGAGGCCTCCCTCCACTCTGCAGTCCACAGAGACCACGGAAAGAAAGAGAGAGGCCTCCCTCCACTCTGCAGTCCACAGAGACCACGGAAAGAAAGAGAGAGGCCTCCCTCCACTCTGCAGAGCAATACGTAACTGAACGAAGCAC
>NW_026280112.1:0-1009 GCF_023373465.1 Oncorhynchus keta | reverse complement strand
GGTTGCTTCTCAGCCAAGGAGTGGGCTCACTCACAATTTTGCCTAAGAACACAGCCATGAATAAAGAATGGTACCAACACATCCTCCGAGAGCAACTTCTCCCAACCATCCAGGAACAGTTTGGTGATGAACAATGCCTTTTCCAGCATGATGGAGCACCTTGCCATAAGGCAAAAGTGATAACTAAGTGGCTCGAACAAAACATAGATATTTTGGGTCCATGGCCAGGAAACTCCCCAGACCTTAATCCAATTGAGAACTTGTGGTCAATCCTCAAGAGGCAGGTGGACAAACAAAACCCCACAAATTCTGACAAGCATTGATCATGCAAGAATGGGCTGCCATCAGTCAGGATGTGGCCCAGAAGATAATTGGCAGCATGCCAGGGCGGATTGCAGAGGTCTTGAAAAGAAGGGTCAACACTGCAAATATTGACTCTTCGCATCAACTTCATGTTTCTGTCAATAAAAGCCTTTGACACTTATGAAATGCTTATAATTATCCTTCAGTATTACATAGTAACATCTGACAAAATATCTAACGACACTGAGGCAGCAGACTTTGTGAAAATTAATATTTGCTGTCATTCTCAAACCTTTTTGGCCAAGACTGCATATATTGATGTGTATAGTGATGTGTATTGTGTAAATGATTGTGTATATTGATGTGTATAGTGTGTATTGATGTGTATAGTGATGTGTATAATGTATATTGATGTGTATAGTGTGTATTGATGTGTATAGTGATGTGTATAATGTATATTGATGTGTATATTGATGTGTATAGTATATAGTGTATATTGATGGTATAGTGTATATTAATGTATATAGTGATGTGTGTAGTGTATATTCATGTGTATATTGATGTGTATAGTGTGTATTGATGTGTATAGTGATGTGTATAATTTATATTGATGTGTATATTGATGTGTATAGTATATAGTGTATATTGATGGTATAGTGTATATTAATGTATATAGTGATGTGTGTAGTGTATATTCATGTGTATA
>NW_026280111.1:0-2878 GCF_023373465.1 Oncorhynchus keta | reverse complement strand
CCCCCCTTCTGTAGCTCAGTTGGTAGAGCATGGCGCTTGTAACGCCAGGGTAGTGGGTTCGATTCCCGGGACCACCCATACGTAGAATGTATGCACACATGACTGTAAGTCGCTTTGGATAAAAGCGTCTGCTAAATGGCATATATATTATATATACAGTGCCTTCGGAAAGTATTCAGACCCATTGACTTTTTCCACATTTTGTCACGTTACAGCCTTATTCTAAAATGGATTACATTTGGTTTCCTCATCAATCTACACACAATACCCCATCATGACAAAGCAAACATGTTTTTTTAGAAAGTTTAGCAAATTTATAATAAAAAAACTATAACTGAAATATCAAATTCACATATGTATTCAGACCCTTTACTCAGTACTTTGTTGAAGATTTTTTGGCGATTATAGCCTTGAGGCTTCTCGGGTATGATGCTATAAGCTTGGCACACCTGTATTTGGGGAGTTTCTCCCATTCTTCTCTGCAGTTCCTCTCAAGCTCTGTCAGGTTGGATGGGGAGCGTCGCTGCACAGCTATTTTCAGGTCTCTCCAGAGATGTTTGATTGGTTTCAAGTCCGGGCTCTGGCTGGACCACTCAAGGATAGTCAGAGACTTGTCCCGAAGCCACTCCTGCATTGTCTTGGCTGTGTGCTTAGGGTCATCGTCCTGTTGGAAGGTGAACCTTCGCCCCAGTCTGAGGCCCTGAGCGCTCTGGAGCAGGTTTCTCATCAAGGATCTCTCCCGTACTTTGCTCCGTTCATCTTTGCCTCGATCCTAACTAGTCTCCCAGCCCCTGCCGCTGAAAAACATCCCCACAGCATGATGCTGTACTACATCGATGCCGACTGGAAGCTGCTTGCAGCTGCTTGCAGACCTCCTACTTTCCAGAGGACCACACTGGGGAGGTAAAAGCCCAGGGGCTGCTTGACTCGCTAGCAGCCTGGGATCAGCCAAAGGAGAAGCAGGTGTGCATCACAACGGACAGTGGGGCAAACGTCGTGAAAAGCCACTAACCTAAATGGATGGACGAGGTTGAAGTGTTTAGGCAATAAAGTTACATATCAATTGAACAAATAATATGCTGCAACTACCAAACACCAATATACTAAAGGACTTCCACTTGTTTTGTTTTTAAATAACAAATAAATGCATAACTAAATGACTGTTTAAAATACAGGTCTCTTTCTGTAGCTGTGTGGGTGTATTGTCCTGCTTGCTTGGATGTTTTCATATGTTTGGATCTTGTTGTGTTATTCAGTTGCCATACCTACTCATTACCTGGTTCCCTAGCAGCTGTGTGTGTATGTGTGTGTGTGTGTGTGTGTGTGTGTGTGTGTGTGTGTGTGTGTGTGTGTGTGTGTGTGTGTGTGTGTGTGTGTGTGTGTGTGTGTGTGTGTGTGTGTGTGTGTGTGTGTGTGTGTGTGTGTGTGTGTAATGCATTTAGGAAAACTATTTTGGAGCCCACACCGTCTCTCTGCCATACTGAAGAGACCGTGTAAAGGGGGGCAGGGGGTGGCTGTGAAGGAAGTGTGTTTTAGTGACTCTGCACTACCTACACTATTTATTGGCTGTAGTAGAGGCTGTTTAGCTGAACCATTTGACAACATGTGTAGTGTTTATCCAAACAATGTGCTCTGGGGTGAAGGAGATGTGAGTGTGTGTGTGAGTGTCATCAATAAACATCATGCAAACATCACACGGAACACATCCACAGCCAAACTCATTCCCTAAAGTTTGCGCTGACAAAACACTTAACATAAGTTAGCGATCTAACAGCTAGACTTCTTTACACTGTACCACATGTCTGTTGAGCACAAGGCAGAAATGTAATATTGTTTCGAAAAGAGATGGGTGTCAGCTAACAGCAGCTAAAGCTAACAGCAGCTAAAGCTAACGGCAAAAAATTCTTTTTTAATTTTTAATTTCACCTTTATTTAACCAGGTAGGCCAGTTGAGAACAAGTTCTCATTTACAACTGCGACCTGGCCAAGATAAAGCAAAGCAGTGCGACAAAAACAACACAGAGTTACACATGGGATAAACAATAGTACAGTCAATAACACAATAGAAAGATCTGTATACAGTGTGTGCAAATGACGTAAGGAGGTAAGGCAATAAATAGGCCAAGTGGCAAAGTAATTACAATTTAGCAATTTACACTGGAGTGATATACAGTTGAAGTGTACCTATGATAAAAATTACAGACCTCTACATGCTTTGTAAGTAGGAAAACCTGCAAAATCGGCAGTGTATCAAATACTTGTTCTCCCCACTGTATGTGCAGATGAGAATGTGCAGGTAGAAATGCTGGTGTGCAAAAGACAGAAAAACAAATATGGGGATGAGGTAGATAGTTGGTTGAATGGGCTATTTACAGATGGGCTGTGTACAGCTGCAGCGATCGGTAAGCTGCTCTGACATCTGACGCTTAAAGTTAGTGAGGAAGATATAAGTCTCCAACTTCAGTTGTTTATTTATGTTTGTTTATGTTGTTTGTTTATGTTTGACAAGCAGAAACGTCCTAATCCCAGAATGATAAGAAGCAAATTAACAAAGTCAAAGTCAAAGATGACTGATTCCATGACCTTTTCAGCATATTACAAATCGTTGATGTACTTGTTACAGTGTATAGAAGAACCGGAGCACATGACTTGACAAGTTGTTGACCGTTTTTGACAAATCACAAAGCAAATAAAATGTTATATAAGCCTACTGCCTTAGCGTAACCGTAGTGCGGTAGCTAAACAGAGATGAAACCATTTAAGGGGGGTTTGTGGGGAGGTTAAGGTATTGTGGGGATGAGGGATTTATCAATAAGTGGGGGGCAAACACAGGAGAAATATACATGCAAAAAAACAATTAAACCCTTGGAAAAGTGGC
>NW_026280110.1:0-3397 GCF_023373465.1 Oncorhynchus keta | reverse complement strand
GTGCAAGGAAAATAACCTAAAAAATAACCTCAACATAAACAGAACAAAGGAGATGATCGTGGACTTCAGGAAACAGCAGAGGGAGCACCCCCCTATCCACATCGACGGGACAGTAGTGGAGAGGGTAGAAAGTTTTAAGCCCCCGGACAAACTGAAATGGTCCAAATCAAATCAAATCAAATTTTATTTGTCACATACACATGTTTAGCAGATGTTAATGCGAGTGTAGCGAAATGCTTGTGCTTCTAGTTCCGACAATGCAGTGATAACCAACAAGTAATCTAACTAACAATTCCAAAACTACTGTCTTATACACAGTGTAGAGGATAAAGAATATGTACATAAGGATATATGAATGAGTGATGGTACAGAGCAGCATACAGTAGATGGTATCGAGTACAGTATATACATATGAGATGAGTATGTAGACAAAGTAAACAAAGTGGCATAGTTAAAGTGGCTAGTGATACATGTATTACATAAGGATGCAGTCGATGATGTAGAGTACAGTATATACGTATGCATATGAGATGAATAATGTAGGGTAAGTAACATTATATAAGGTAGCATTGTTTAAAGTGGCTAGTGATATATTTACATCATTTCCCATCAATTCCCATTATTAAAGTGGCTGGAGTTGGGTCAGTGTCAATGACAGTGTGTTGGCAGCAGCCACTCAATGTTAGTGGTGGCTGTTTAACAGTCTGATGGCCTTGAGATAGAAGCTGTTTTCAGTCTCTCGGTCCCAGCTTTGATGCACCTGTACTGACCTCGCCTTCTGGATGATAGCGGGGTGAACAGGCAGTGGTTCGGGTGGTTGATGTCCTTGATGATCTTTATGGCCTTCCTGTAACATCGGGTGGTGTAGGTGTCCTGGAGGGCAGGTAGTTTGCCCCCGGTGATGCATTGTGCAGACCTCACTGCCTCTGGAGCCTTACGGTTGAGGGGCGGAGCAGTTGCCGTACCAGGCGGTGATACAGCCCGCCAGGATGCTCTCGATTGTGCATCTGTAGAAGTTTGTGAGTGCTTTTGGTGACAAGCCGAATTTCTTCAGCCTCCTGAGGTTGAAGAGGCGCTGCTGCGCCTTCTTCACGGCTTGCTGTCTGTGTGAGTGGACCAATTCAGTTTGTCTGTGATGTGTATGCCCGAGGAACTTAAAACTTGCTACCCTCTCCACTACTGTTCCATCGATGTGGATAGGGGTGTTCCCTCTGCTGTTTCCTGAAGTCCACAATCATCTCCTTAGTTTTGTTGACGTTGAGTGTGAGTTATTTCCTGACACCACCTCCAGGAGCCCTCACCTCCTCCCTGTAGGCCGTCTCGTCGTTGTTGGTAATCAAGCCTACCACTGTTGTGTCGTCCATAAACTTGATGATTGAGTTGGGCGTGCGTGGCTACGCAGTCGTGGTGAACAGGGAGTACAGGAGGGCTCAGAGCACCCTTGTGGGGCCCTGTGTTGAGGATCAGCGGGAGATGTTGTTGCCTACCCTCACCACCTGAGAGCGGCCCGTCAGGAAGTCCAGTACCCAGTTGCACAGGGCGGGGTCGAGACCCAGGGTCTCGAGCTTGATGTGTGGCGAGCTTGGAGGGTACTATGGTGTTGAATGCCGAGACTGTAGTCGATGAACAGCATTCTCACATAAGGTATTCCTCTTGTCCAGGTGGGTTTTGGCAGTGTGCAGTGTGGTTGAGATTGCATCGTCTGTGGACCTATTTGGACGGTAAGCAGAATTGGAGTGGGTCTAGGGTGTCAGGTAAATTAGGTGATATGGTCCTTGACTAGTCTCTCAAAATTGCTTCATGATGACGGAAGTGAGTGCTACGGGGCGGTAGTCGTTTAGGCTCAGTTACCTTAGCTTTCTTGGGAACAGGAACAATGGTGGCCCTCTTGAAGCATGTGGGAACAGCAGACTGGTATAGGGATTGATTGAATATGTCCGTAAACACACCGGCCAGCTGGTCTGCGCATGCTCTGAGGCGCGGCTGGGGATGCCGTCTGGGCCTGCAGCCTTGCGAGGTTAACACGTTTAAATGTCTTACTCACCTCGGCTGCAGTGAAGGAGAGACCGCATGTTTTCGTTGCAGGCCGTGTCAGTGGCACTGTATTGTCCTCAAAGCGGGCAAAAAAGTTATTTAGTCTGCCTGGGAGCAAGACATCCTGGTCCGTGACTGGGCTGGGTTTCTTCTTGTAGTCCGTGATTGACTGTAGACCCTGCCACATGCCTCTTGTGTCTGAGCCATTGAATTGAGATTCCACTTTGTCTCTGTACTGACGCTTAGCTTGTTTAATAGCCTTGCGGAGGGAATAGCTGCATTGTTTATATTCGGACATGTTACCAGACACCTTGCCCTGATTAAAAGCAGTGGTTCGCGCTTTCCAGTTTCACGCGAATGCTGCCATCAATCCACGGTTTCTGGTTAGGGAATGTTTTTATCGTTGCTATGGGAACGACATCTTCGACGCACGTTCTAATGAACTCGCACACCGAATCAGCGTATTCGTCAATATTTTTATCTGACGCAATACGAAACATGTCCCAGTCCACGTGATGGAAGCAGTCTTGGAGTGTGGAGTCAGCTTGGTCTGACCAGCGTTGGACAGACCTCAGCGTGGGAGCCTCTTGTTTTAGTTTCTGCCTGTAGGCAGGGATCAGCAAAATGGAGTCGTGGTCAGCTTTTCCGAAAGGGGCGGGGCAGGGCCTTATATGCGTCGCGGAAGTTAGAGTAACAATGATCCATGGTTTTACCACCCCTGGTTGCGCAATCGATATGCTGATAAAATTTAGGGAGTCTTGTTTTCAGATTAGCTTTGTTAAAATCCCCAGCTACAATGAATGCAGCCTCCGGATAAATGGTTTCCAGTTTGCAAAGAGTTAAATAAAGTTTGTTCAGAGCCATCGATGTGTCTGCTTGGGGGGGATATATACGGCTGTGATTATAATCGAAGAGAATTCTCTTGGAAGATAATGCGGTTGTCACGTTCTGACCTTTATTTTCTGTGTTTTGTGTTTGGTTAGTATGGTCAGGGGCGTGAGTTGGGTGGAGCAGTCTATGTTTGTTTTTCTATGTTTTGGTTATTTCGATGTTTTCGGCCTAGTATGGTTTCTCAATCAGAGGCAGGTGTCATTAGTTGTCTCTGATTGAGAATCACTCACTAGGTAGCCTGGGTTTCACTGTGTGTTGGTGGGTGATTGTTCCTGTCTCTGTGTGCACCAGATAGGACTGTTTTGGGTTCTCACATTTTCTTGTTTTTGTTAGTTTGTTCATGTGTACCTTAACATATTAAAAGTACCATGGACAATTACCACGCCGCGTATTGGTCCTCTGATCCGTTTCGCCTCTCCTCTTCGGAAGAAGAGGAGGAAATTCGTTACAGCGGTCTACATTTGATTGTGAG
>NW_026280109.1:0-27478 GCF_023373465.1 Oncorhynchus keta | reverse complement strand
CTACAGTTAACACACACACCTGATCTACAGTTAACACACACCTCGTCTATAGTTAACACACACACCTGATCTACAGTTAACACACACCCTGCTGTACAGTTAACACACACACCCTGATCTATAGTTAACACACACCCTGATCTACAGTTAACACACACACCCTGATCTACAGCTAATACACACACCCTGCTGTACAGTTAACACACACACCCTGCTGTACAGTTAACACACACACCCTGATCTACAGTTAACACACACCCTGATCTACAGTTAACACACACACCCTGCTGTACAGTTAACACACACCCTGCTGTACAGTTAACACACACACCCTGATCTACAGTTAACACACACACCCTGATCTACAGTTAACACACACACCCTGCTGTACAGTTACAAAGTCTAACAACACACACCCCTGATCTACAGTTAATACACACCTGACGTACAGTTAACACACACCCTGACGTACAGTTAACACACCCTGATCTACAAAGCTAATACACACACCCTGATCTATAGTTAACACACACCCCTGATCTATAGTTAACACACACCCCACATCTACGATTTAACACACACCTGATCTACAGTTAACACACACACCCTGATCTACAGTTAACACACACATGATCTACAAACACACACACCTGGGATCTACAGTTAACACACCCTGCTGTACAGTTAACACACACACCCTGCTGTACAGTTAACACACCCTGATCTACAGTTAACACACACACCTGATCTACAGTTATCTACACACCCTGATCTACAGTTAACACACACACCCTGATCACCACAGTAAATACACACCCTGATCTACAGTAAATACACACACCTGATCTACAGCTATTACACACACCCTGCTGTACAGTTAACACACACACACCCTGCTGTACAGTTAATACACACACCTGATCTACAGTTAACTCACTGATCTACAGTTAACACCACCCTGCTGTACAGTTAACACACACACCCTGATCTACAGTTAACACACACACCCTGCTGTACAGTTAACACACACCCTGATCTACAGTTAACACACACCCTGCTGTACAGTTAACACACCCTGATCTACAGTTAACACCCTGATCTACAGTTAACACACACACCCTGATCTACAGTTAACACACACCTGCTGTTAACATGGGAAAAGACAGAAATCTCTACTGTGATCCATCAGGAAGACAGAACATTATGACACTTTGATTAGGAGGAAAGGAGAGGGAGGGAAAAGGAGAGAGGGGAGGGAAAGGAGAGAGAGGGAGGGAGGGAGGAAAGGAGAGAGGGGGAGGGAAGAAGGAGAGAGGGAGGGGAGGAAAGAGAGGGGGAGGGAGGAAAGGAGAGGGGGAGGGAAGGAGGAGAGGGGAGGGAGGAGAGGGAGAGGGGGGAGGGAGGAAAGGGAAGTGGGGGGAGGAAAGGAGAGAGGGAGGGAGGAAAGGAGAGAGGGAGGGAGGAAAAAGAGGGAGGGAGAGAAAGGAGAGGGGAGGGGGAGGAAAGGGGGAGGGAGGAAAGGAGAGAGGGGAGGGAGGAAAGGAGAGGGAGAGGGAGGAAAGAGAGAGAGGGAGGAAAGGAGAGAGGGGAGGAGGAAAGGAGAGAGAGGGAGGGAGGGAGAGGAGAGGGGGGAGGGAAGGAGAGAGGGAGGGAGGAAAAAGAGGGGGAGGGAGGAAAGGAGGGAGGGAGGAAAGGAGGGAGAGAGAGGGAGGAAAGGAAGGGAGAGGGAGGAAAGAGAGAGGGAGGAAAGGAGAGAGGGAGGGAGGAAAGGAGGAGGAGGGAGGGAGGAAAGGAGAGAGGTAGGAGAAGAAGTGGGGTAAAACCACACAAACCATCCCACACCTAGAACACACACACACACACACCTAGACACACACACCTACACACCTAGACACACACACACACACACACACACACACTCGGGTAGACAGAAAAGCCTCTGTGTTGTCAGAAACACTCCTTTGGTACTGAGGTGTCATAAATATTTCAAATATGTGAAGGAGGAGGGATAGTGTTGAAATACAGTTAATATACTGTATCTTACATGGATATAATGGACTGGCTTAATACTGTTACCCTCTCCATCTCTCCATCTCCCCCTCCCCTCCCTCTCCATCTCTCTTTCTTTCTTTCCATCTCCTCCTCCATTTCCCTCTCCATCTTTCTCTCCCTTTCTCTTTCTTTCCATCTCCCTCATCTCTCTCTCTCTTTTTTCTATCTCTCTCTTTCTTTCCCTCCCTCCTCTCCATCTCCCTCCCCTCTCCATCTCCCCCTCCCTCTCCCATCTCCCCCTCCCTCTCCATCTCCCCTCCTATCCCCCTCTCTCCATCTCCATCTCTCTTTCTTTCTCTCTCTTTCTTTCCATCTCCCCTCATGTCTCAACAGGTCCAGACATGATATATATCAGACAGTACATCATGTGTTTTTGGACAGTGTTTTCAGTAGGGAGTATCTGGCTGAGCTGGGAGCCAACAGGTCACCATTCCACAGAGTTGAGTCTATGTAAGGTTGAGTCTAGGTTAGGTTTAGGTGTGTGTGTGTGTTTAGGGTTAATGTGTGTGTGTGTGTGTGTGTGTGTGTGTGTGTGTGTGTGTGTGTGTGTGTGTGTGTGTGTGTAATGTAATGTGTGTAATAATGTGTGTGTGCGTGTGTGTGTGTGTGTGTTGTAGTTGTGGTAACTGTGTGTGTGTGTGTGTGTGTTTATGGTAACTGTGTTTGTGTGTGTGTGTGTGTGTGTGTGTGTTTCCCAGGGTAACTGTGTGTGTGTGTGTGTGTGTTTATGGTAACTGTGTTTGTGTGTGTGTGTGTTTATGGTAACTGTGTTTGTGTGTGTGTGTGTTTATGGTAGCTGTGTGTGTGTGTGTGTGTGTGTGTGTGTGTGTGTGTGTGTGTGTGTGTAATGTGTGTTGGGGTCTGGGTAAGGTTAGGTGGAGTGATGTACTGTAAGTTGTGTTATACAACGGGTGGGTCTGTTTCTGGATGCTGATTTGTTGAAAGACCATTTTTTAAACAAACGATAAACCACAGCTGAGACGGTGGGTCTATTTACGGTTTGATTTGTAGCAGTCAGGTAGAGTTGCCAAAGGTGTAGAGAGTCTCACTCCTGGATCACTCTCTGTTACCACAGTAACAACACTGGAACCAGGCAGTACTACTCTGGTTCTAATAACAATCACTAGTATAGATTACTACTGTATATCTCTACAGGTATATATTACTACTGTATATCTCTATAGGTATAGATTACTACTGTATATCTCTATAGGTATAGATTACCACTGTATATCTACAGGTATAGATTACTACTGTATATCTCTACAGGTATAGATTACTACTGTATATCTCTACAGGTACAGATTACTACTGTATAGGTTTACTACTGTATATCTCTACAGGTATAGATTACTACTGTATCTCTACAGGTATAGATTACTACTGTATATCTCTACAGGTATAGATTACTACTGTTTAACTCTACAGGTATAGATTACTACTGTATATCTCTACAGGTATAGATTACTACTGTATAACTCTACAGGTATAGATTACTACTGTATATCTCTACAGGTATAGATTACTACTGTATATCTCTACAGGTACAGATTACTACTGTATATCTCTACAGGTATAGATCACTACTGTATATCTCTACAGGTACAGATTACTACTGTATATCTCTACAGGTATATATTACTACTGTATATCTCTACAGGTATAGATTCCTACTGTGTATCTCTATAGGTATAGATTACTACTGTATATCTCTATAGGTATAGGTTACTACTGTATATCTCTACAGGGATATATTACTACTGTATATCTCTACAGGTATATATTACTACTGTATAACTCTACAGGTATAGATTACTACTGTATATCTCTACAGGTATAGATCACTACTGTATATCTCTACAGGTACAGATTACTACTGTATATCTCTACAGGTATATATTACTACTGTATATCTCTACAGGTATAGATTCCTACTGTATATCTCTATAGGTATAGATTACTACACTGTATATCTCTACAGGTACAGATTACTACTGTATATCTCTACAGGTATAGATTACTACTGTATATCTCTACAGGTACAGATTACTACTGTATATCTCTACAGGTATAGATTACTACTGTATATCTCTACAGGTACAGATTACTACTGTATATCTCTACAGGTATAGATTACTACTGTATATCTCTACAGGTATAGATTACTACTGTATAACTCTACAGGTATAGATTACTACTGTATATCTGTACAGGTATATATTGTATATCTCTACAGGTACAGATTACTACTGTATATCTCTACAGGTATATAGTACTACTGTATATCTCTACAGGTATAGATTCCTACTGTATATCTCTATAGGTATAGATTACTACTGTATATCTCTACAGGTACAGATTACTACTGTATATCTCTACAGGTATAGATTACTACTGTATAACTCTACAGGTACAGATTACTACTGTATATCTCTACAGGTATAGGTTACTACTGTATATCTCTACAGGTATAGATTACTACTGTATATCTCTACAGGTATAGATTACTACTGTATATCTCTACAGGTACAGATTACTACTGTATATCTCTACAGGTATAGATTACTACTGTATATCTCTACAGGTATAGATTACTACTGTATATCTCTACAGGTACAGATTACTACTGTATATCTCTACAGGTATAGATTACTACTGTATAACTCTACAGGTACAGATTACTACTGTATATCTCTACAGGTATAGATTACTACTGTATATCTCTACAGGTATAGATTCCTACTGTATATCTCTATAGGTATAGATTACTACTGTATATCTCTACAGGTACAGATTACTACTGTATATCTCTACAGGTATAGATTACTACTGTATGTCTCTATAGGTATAGATTACTACTGTATATCTCTATAGGTATAGATTACTATTGTATATCTCTACAGGTATAGATTACTACTGTATATCTCTACAGGTACAGATTACTACTGTATATCTCTACAGGTATAGATTACTACTGTATATCTCTATAGGTATAGATTACTATTGTATATCTCTACAGGTATAGATTACTACTGTATATCTCTACAGGTACAGATTACTACTGTATATCTCTACAGGTATAGATTACTACTGTATAACTCTACAGGTATAGATTACTACTGTATAACTCTACAGGTATAGATTACTACTGTATAACTCTATAGGTATAGATTACTACTGTATATCTCTATAGGTATAGATTACTACAGTATATCTCTACTAGGTATAGGTTACTACTGTATATCTCTACAGGTAAGGGTGAGGGTATGGATTAATACTGTATATCTCTATAGGTATAGGTTACTACTGTATATCTCTACAGGTATAGATTACTACTGTATATCTCTACAGGTATAGGTTACTACTGTATATCTCTACAGGTATAGATTACTACAGGCCATATCTCTATAGGTATATATTACTACTGTCTATCTCTATAGGTATAGATGTCTACCGTATATCTCTATAGGTATATATTACTACTGTCTATCTCTATAGGTATAGATTACTACTGTCTATCTCTACGGATAAGGGTGAGGGTATGGATTACTACAGTATATCTCTACAGGTATAGATTACTACAGTATATCTCTATAGGTATATATTACTACTGTCTATCTCTATAGGTATAGATTTCTACCGTATATCTCTATAGGTATATATTACTACTGTCTATCTCTATAGGTATAGATTACTACTGTCTATCTCTACAGGTAAGGGTGAGGGTATAGATTCCTACTGTATATCTCTATAGGTATAGATTACTACTGTATATCTCTACAGGTATAGATTACTACTGTATATCTCTATAGGTATAGATTACTATTGTATATCTCTACAGGTATAGATTACTACTGTATATCTCTACAGGTACAGATTACTACTGTATATCTCTACAGGTATAGATTACTACTGTATAACTCTACAGGTATAGATTACTACTGTATAACTCTACAGGTATAGATTACTACTGTATAACTCTATAGGTATAGATTACTACTGTATATCTCTACAGGTATAGATTACTACAGTATATCTCTACAGGTATAGGTTACTACTGTATATCTCTACAGGTAAGGGTGAGGGTATGGATTAATACTGTATATCTCTATAGGTATAGGTTACTACTGTATATCTCTACAGGTATAGATTACTACTGTATATCTCTACAGAGTATAGGTTACTACTGTATATCTCTACAGGTATAGATTACTACAGTATATCTCTATAGGTATATATTACTACTGTCTATCTCTATAGGTATAGATGTCTACCGTATATCTCTATGGGTATATATTACTACTGTCTATCTCTCTATAGGTATAGATTACTACTGTCTATCTCTACAGGTAAGGGTGAGGGTATGGATTACTACAGTATATCTCTACAGGTATAGATTACTACAGTATATCTCTATAGGTATATATTACTACTGTCTATCTCTATAGGTATAGATTTCTACCGTATATCTCTATAGGTATATATTACTACTGTCTATCTCTATAGGTATAGATTACTACTGTCTATCTCTACAGGTGGGGTGGGGTATAGATTCCTACTGTATATCTCTATAGGTATAGATTACTACTGTATATCTCTACAGGTACAGATTACTACTGTATATCTCTACAGGTATAGATTACTACTGTATATCTCTATAGGTATAGATTACTACTGTATATCTCTACAGGTATAGATTACTACTGTATATCTCTACAGGTACAGATTACTACTGTATATCTCTACAGGTATAGATTACTACTGTATAACTCTACAGGTATAGATTACTACTGTTTAACTCTACAGGTATAGATTACTACTGTATATCTCTACAGGTATAGATTACTACTGTATATCTCTACAGGTACAGATTACTACTGTATATCTCTACAGGTATAGATTACTACTGTTTAACTCTACAGGTATAGATTACTACTGTATATCTCTACAGGTACAGATTACTACTGTATATCTCTACAGGTATATATTACTACTGTATATCTCTACAGGTATAGATTACTACTGTTTAACTCTACAGGCATAGATTACTACTGTATATCTCTACAGGTATAGATTACTGCTGTATATCTCTACAGGTGCATTTACTACTGTATATCTCTACAGGTATAGATTACTACTGTATAACTCTACAGGTATAGATTACTACTGTTTAACTCTACAGGTATAGTTACTACTGTATATCTCTACAGGTACAGATTACTACTGTATATCTCTACAGGTATAGATTACTACTGTATATCTCTACAGGTACAGATTACTACTGTATATCTCTACAGGTATATATTACTACTGTATATCTCTACAGGTATAGATTACTACTGTTTAACTCTACAGGTATAGATTACTACTGTATATCTCTACAGGTATAGATTACTACTGTTTAACTCTACAGGTATAGATTACTACTGTATATCTCTACAGGTACAGATTACTACTGTATATCTCTACAGGTATAGATTCCTACTGTATATCTATAGGTATGGATTACTACTGTATATCTCTACAGGTACAGATTACTACTGTATATCTCTACAGGTATAGATTACTACTGTATATCTCTACAGGTATAGATTACTACTGTATATCTCTACAGGTACAGATTACTACTGTATATCTCTACAGGTATAGATTACTACTGTATAACTCTACAGGTATAGATTACTACTGTTTAACTCTACAGGTATAGATTACTACTGTATAACTCTACAGGTATAGATTACTACTGTATATCTCTACAGGTATAGATTACTACTGTGTATCTCTACAGGTATAGATTACTATTGTATATCTCTACAGGTATAGATTACTACAGTATATCTCTACAGGTATAGATTACTACTGTCTATCTCTACAGGTATAGATTACTAGTGTCTATCTCTACAGGTATAGATTACTACTGTCTATCTCTACAGGTATAGATTACTACAGTATATCTCTACAGGTACAGATTACTACTGTATATCTCTACAGGTACAGATTACTACTGTATATCTCTACAGGTATAGATCACTACTGTATATCTCTACAGGTACAGATTCCTACTGTATATCTCTACAGGTATAGATTACTACTGTATATCTCTACAGGTACAGATTACTACTGTATATCTCTACAGGTATAGATTACTACTGTATATCTCTACAGGTATAGGTTACTACTGTATATCTCTACAGGTATAGATTACTACTGTATATCTCTACAGGTATAGGTTACTACTGTATATCTCTACAGGTACAGATTACTACTGTATATCTCTACAGGTATAGGTTACTACTGTATATCTCTACAGGTATAGATTACTACTGTATATCTCTACAGGTATAGATTACTACTGTATATCTCTACAGGTACAGATTACTACTGTATATCTCTACAGGTAGATTACTACTGTATAACTCTACAGGTACAGATTACTACTGTATATCTCTACAGGTATAGATTACTACTGTATATCTCTACAGGTATAGATTACTACTGTATATCTCTACAGGTATAGATTACTACTGTATATCTCTACAGGTATAGATTACTACTGTATATCTCTACAGGTATAGATTACTACTGTATATCTCTACAGGTATAGATTACTACTGTATATCTCTACAGGTACAGATTACTACTGTATATCTCTACAGGTATAGATTACTACTGTATAACTCTACAGGTACAGATTACTACTGTATATCTCTACAGGTATAGATTACTACTGTATATCTCTACAGGTATAGATTCCTACTGTATATCTCTATAGGTATAGATTACTGCTGTATCTCTCTACAGGTACAGATTACTACTGTATATCTCTACAGGTATAGATTACTACTGTATGTCTCTATAGGTATAGATTACTACTGTATATCTCTATAGGTATAGATTACTATTGTATATCTCTACAGGTATAGATTACTACTGTATATCTCTACAGGTACAGATTACTACTGTATATCTCTACAGGTATAGATTACTACTGTATATCTCTATAGGTATAGATTACTATTGTATATCTCTACAGGTATAGATTACTACTGTATATCTCTACAGGTACAGATTACTACTGTATATCTCTACAGGTATAGATTACTACTGTATAACTCTACAGGTATAGATTACTACTGTATAACTCTACAGGTATAGATTACTACTGTATATCTCTATAGGTATAGATTACTACAGTATATCTCTACGGGTATAGGTTACTACTGTATATCTCTACAGGTAAGGGTGAGGTATGGATTAATACTGTATATCTCTAGGTATAGGTTACTACTGTATATCTCTACAGGTATAGATTACTACTGTATGTCTCTACAGGTATAGGTTACTACTGTATATCTCTACAGGTATAGATTACTACAGTATATCTCTATAGGTATATATTACTACTGTCTATCTCTATAGGTATAGATGTCTACCGTATATCTCTATAGGTATATATTACTACTGTCTATCTCTATAGGTAGATTACTACTGTCTATCTCTACAGGTAAGGGTGAGGTATGGATTACTACAGTATATCTCTACAGGTATAGATTACTACAGTATATCTCTATAGGTATATATTACTACTGTCTATCTCTATAGAGTATAGATTTCTACCGTATATCTCTATAGGTATATATTACTACTGTCTATCTCTATAGGTATAGATTACTACTGTCTAACTCTACAGAGTAAGGGTGAGGGTATAGATTCCTACTGTATATCTCTATAGGTATAGATTACTACTGTATATCTCTACAGGTATAGATTACTACTGTATATCTCTATAGGTATAGATTACTATTGTATATCTCTACAGGTATAGATTACTACTGTATATCTCTACAGGTACAGATTACTACTGTATATCTCTACAGGTATAGATTACTACTGTATAACTCTACAGGTATAGATTACTACTGTATAACTCTACAGGTATAGATTACTACTGTATAACTCTAGGTATAGATTTTACTGTATATCTCTACAGGTATAGATTACTACAGTATATCTCTACAGGTATAGGTTACTACTGTATATCTCTACAGGTAAGGGTGAGGGTATGGATTAATACTGTATATCTCTATAGGTATAGGTTACTACTGTATATCTCTACAGGTATAGATTACTACTGTATATCTCTACAGGTATAGGTTTACTACTGTATATCTCTACACAGGTATAGATTACTACAGTATATCTCTATAGGTATATATTACTACTGTCTATCTCTATAGGTATAGATGTCTACCGTATATCTCTATAGGTATATATTACTACTGTCTATCTCTAGGTATAGATTACTACTGTCTATCTCTACAGGTAGGGGTGAGGTATGGATTACTACAGTATATCTACAGGTATAGATTACTACAGTATATCTCTATAGGTATATATTACTACTGTCTATCTCTATAGGTATAGATTTCTACAATATATCTCTATAGGTATATATACTACTGTCTATCTCTATAGGTATAGATTACTACTGTCTATCTCTACAGGTAAGGGTGAGGTATAGATTCCTACTGTATATCTCTATAGGTATAGACACTGTATATCTCTACAGGTACAGATTACTACTATGTCTCTACAGGTATAGATTACTACTGTAGGTATAGTATAGATTCTCTACAGGTACAGATTACTACTGTATATCTCTACAGGTTATAGATTACTACTTTATCTACAGGTACAGATTACTACTGTATATCTCTACAGGTACAGATTACTACTGTATATCTCTACAAGGTATAGATTACTACTGTATATCTCTATAGGTATAGATTACTACTGTATATCTCTACAGGTACAGATTACTACTGTATATCTCTACAGGTATAGATTACTACTGTATAACTCTACAGGTATAGATTACTACTGTATATCTCTACAGGTACAGATTACTACTGTATCTCTACAGGTATAGATTACTACTGTATAACTCTACAGGTCTATGTTTAACTCTACAGGTATAGATTACTACTGTATATCTCTACAGGTACAGATTACTACTGTATATCTCTACAGGCATAGATTTACTACTGTAACTCTATCTACTGTATATCTCTGCAGGTATAGATTACTACTGTATATCTCTACAGGTACAGATTACTACTGTATATCTCTACAGGTAGATTACTACTGTATAACTCTACAGGTATAGATTACTGTTTAACTCTACAGGTATAGATTACTACTGTATATCTACAGGTACAATTACTGTATATCTCTACAGGTATATATTACTGCTCTTATGTCTCTACAGGTATGAATTCTACTGTTGCCAACTCTACAGGTATAGATTACTACTGTATATCTCTACAGGTATAGATTACTACTGTATATCTCTACAGCTATAGATTACTACTGTATATCTCTACAGGTACAGATTACTACTACATGTCTCTACAGGTATAGATTACTACTGGCATATCCTCTACAGGTATAGATTACTACTGTATAACTCTACAGGTATAGATTACTACTGTTTAACTCTACAGGTATAGATTACTACTGTATATCTCTACAGGTACAGATTACTACTGTATATCTCTACAGGTATAGATTACTACTGTATAACTCTACAGGTATAGATTACTACTGTATAACTCTACAGGTATAGATTACTACTGTGTATCTCTACAGGTATAGATTACTATTGTATATCTCTACAGGTATAGATTACTACTGTCTATCTCTACAGGTATAGATTACTACAGTATATCTCTACAGGTATAGATTACTACTGTATATCTCTACAGGTATAGGTTACTACTGTATATCTCTACAGGTAAGGGTGAGGGTATGGATTACTACTGTATATCTCTATAGGTATAGGTTACTACTGTATATCTCTACAGGTATAGATTACTACTGTATATCTCTACAGGTATAGGTTACTACTGTATATCTCTACAGGTATAGATTACTACAGTATATCTCTATAGGTATATATTACTACTGTCTATCTCTATAGGTATAGATTTCTACCGTATATCTCTATAGGTATATATTACTACTGTCTATCTCTATAGGTATAGATTACTACTGTCTATCTCTACAGGTAAGGGTGAGGGTATGGATTACTACAGTATATCTCTACAGGTATAGATTACTACAGTATATCTCTATAGGTATATATTACTACTGTCTATCTCTATAGGTATAGATTTCTACCGTATATCTCTATAGGTATATATTACTACTGTCTATCTCTATAGGTATAGATTACTACTGTCTATCTCTACAGGTAAGGGTGAGGGTATAGATTCCTACTGTATATCTCTATAGGTATAGATTACTACTGTATATCTCTACAGGTATAGATTACTACTGTATCTCTATAGGTATAGATTACTATTGTATATCTCTACAGGTATAGATTACTACTGTATATCTCTACAGGTACAGATTACTACTGTATATCTCTACAGGTATAGATTACTACTGTATAACTCTACAGGTATAGATTACTACTGTATAACTCTACAGGTATAGATTACTACTGTATAACTCTATAGGTATAGATTACTACTGTATATCTCTACAGGTATAGATTACTACTGTATATCTCTACAGGTATAGGTTACTACTGTATATCTCTACAGGTAAGGGTGAGGGTATGGATTACTACTGTATATCTCTATAGGTATAGGTTACTACTGTATATCTCTACAGGTATAGATTACTACTGTATATCTCTACAGGTATAGGTTACTACTGTATATCTCTACAGGTATAGATTACTACAGTATATCTCTATAGGTATATATTACTACTGTCTATCTCTATAGGTATAGATTTCTACCGTATATCTCTATAGGTATATATTACTACTGTCTATCTCTATAGGTATAGATTACTACTGTCTATCTCTACAGGTAAGGGTGAGGGTATGGATTACTACAGTATATCTCTACAGGTATAGATTACTACAGTATATCTCTATAGATTACTACAGTATATCTCTATAGGTATATATTACTACTGTCTATCTCTATAGGTATAGATTTCTACCGTATATCTCTATAGGTATATATTACTACTGTCTATCTCTATATAGAGGTATAGATTACTACTGTATCTCTCTAAGGGTGAGGTATAGATTCCTACTGTATATCTCTACAGGTATAGATTCCTACTGTATATCTCTATAGGTACAGATTACTACTGTATATCTCTACAGGTATGGATTACTACTGTATATCTCTACAGGTATAGATTACTACTGTATATCTCTACAGGTACAGATTACTACTGTATATCTCTACAGGTATAGATTCCTACTGTATATCTCTATAGGTATAGATTACTACTGTATATCTCTACAGGTATAGATTACTACTGTATAGGTATAGATTACTACTGTATATCTCTACAGGTATAGATTACTACTGTATATCTCTATAGGTATATCTCTATATCTCTACAGGTATAGATTACTACTGTATATCTCTACAGTACAGATTACTACTGTATATCTCTACAGGTATAGATTACTACTGTATATCTCTACAGGTATAGATTACTACTGTATATCTCTACAGGTACAGATTACTACTGTATATCTCTACAGGTATAGATTACTACTGTATATCTCTACAGGTATAGATTACTGTTTAACTCTACAGGTATAGATTACTACTGTATATCTCTACAGGTATAGATTACTACTGTTTAACTCTATATAGATTACTCTACAGGTACAGATTACTACTGTATATCTCTACAGGTATAGATTACTACTGTATATCTCTGCAGGTATAGATTACTGCTGTATATCTCTACAGGTACAGATTACTACTGTATATCTCTACAGGTATAGATTACTACTGTATATCTCTGAGTATAGATTACTACTGTATATCTCTACAGGTATAGATTACTACTGTATATCTCTACAGGTATAGATTACTACTGTATAATCTCTATAGATTACTATATATACAGATTACTACTGTATAACTCTACAGGTATAGATTACTACTGTATAACTCTACAGGTATAGATTACTACTGTATATCTCTACAGGTATAGATTACTACTTGTATATCTCTACAGGTATAGATTACTATTGTATATCTCTACAGGTATAGATTACTACTGTCTATCTCTACAGGTATAGATTACTACTGTATATCTCTACAGGTATAGATTACTACTGTATATCTCTACAGGTATAGATTACTACTGTATATCTCTACAGGTATAGATTACTACTGTATATCTCTACAGGTAAGTATAGATTAATACTGTATATCTCTATAGGTATAGGTTACTACTGTATATCTCTACAGGTATAGATTACTACTGTATATCTCTACTGGTATAGATTACTATAGATTACTATATCTCTATAGGTATAGATTACTACTGTCTATCTCTAAGGTATAGATGTCTACTATATCTGTATATCTCTGTCTATCTCTATAGGTATAGATTACTACTGTATATCTCTACAGGTATAGATTACTACTGTATATCTCTACAGGTATAGATTACACAGTATATCTCTATAGTATATATATACTCTACTCTATAGGTATGATTTCTACTGTATATCTCTATCTCTAGGTATAGATTACTACTGTATATCTCTACAGGTATAGATCACTACTGTATATCTCTACAGGTACAGATTACTACTGTATATCTCTACAGGTATAGATTACTACTGTATATCTCTACAGGTATAGATTACTACTGTATATCTCTACAGGTACAGATTACTACTGTATATCTCTACAGGTAGGTATAACTCTACAGGTACAGATTACTACTGTATATCTCTACAGGTATAGATTACTACTGTATATCTCTACAGGTATCTCTATATCAGGTATAGATTACTACTGTATATCTCTACAGGTACAGATTACTACTGTATATCTCTACAGGTATAGATTACTGTATATCTCTACAGGTATAGATTACTACTGTATATCTCTACAGGTATAGATTACTACTGTATATCTCTACAGGTATAGATTCCTACTGTATATCTCTATAGGTATAGATTACTACTGTTTAACTCTACAGGTATAGATTACTACTGTATAACTCTACAGGTATAGATTACTACTGTATATCTCTACAGGTATATATTACTACTGTATATCTCTACAGGTATAGATTACTACTGTATAGGTATAGATTACTACTGTATATCTCTACAGGTATAGATTACTACTGTATATCTCTACAGGTATAGATTACTACTGTATAGGTACAGATTACTACTGTATATCTCTACAGGTATAGATTACTACTGTATATCTCTACAGGTATATACTACTGTATATCTCTACAGGTATAGATTACTACTGTCTATCTCTATAGGTATAGATTACTACAGTATATCTCTACAGGTATAGATTACTACAGTATATCTCTATATGGTATATATTACTACTGTATAACTCTACAGGTATAGATTACTACTGTATATCTCTACAGGTATAGATTAGGATTACTGCTGTTAACTCTACAGGTATAGATTACTACTGTATATCTCTACAGGTACAGATTACTACTGTATAACTCTACAGGTATAGATTACTACTGTATATCTCTACAGGTATAGATTACTACTGTATATCTCTACAGGTATAGATTACTACTGTATATCTCTACAGGTATAGATTACTACTGTATATCTCTACAGGTATAGATTACTACTGTATATCTCTATAGGTATAGATTACTACTGTATATCTCTATAGGTATAGATTACTACTGTATATCTCTATAGGTATAGATTACTACTGTCTATCTCTACAGGTATAGGGTATGGATACTATATATCTCTACAGGTATAGATTACTACTATATCTGTATATCTCTATCTCTAGGTATAGATTACTACTGTATATCTCTATAGGTATAGATTACTACTGTATATCTCTACAGGTATAGATTCCTACTGTATATCTCTATAGGTATAGATTACTACTGTATATCTCTGTATATCAGGTATATATTACTACTGTATATCTCTACAGGTACAGATTACTACTGTATATCTCTACAGGTATAGATCACTACTGTATATCTCTACAGGTACAGATTACTACTGTATATCTCTACAGGTACAGATTACTACTGTATATCTCTACAGGTATAGATCACTACTGTATATCTCTACAGGTACAGATTACTACTGTATATCTCTACAGGTATAGATTCCTACTGTATATCTCTATAGGTATAGATTACTACTGTATATCTCTACAGGTACAGATTACTACTGTATATCTCTACAGGTATAGATTACTACTGTATATCTCTACAGGTATAGGTTACTACTGTATATCTCTACAGGTATAGATTACTACTGTATCTCTACAGGTATAGATTACTGCTGTTAACTCTACAGGTATAGATTACTACTGTTTAACTCTACAGGTATAGATTACTACTGTATATCTCTACAGTACAGATTACTACTGTATATCTCTACAGGTATAGGTTACTACTGTATATCTCTACAGGTATAGATTACTACTGTTTAACTCTACAGGTATAGATTACTACTGTATATCTCTATAGGTATAGATTACTACTGTATATCTCTACAGGTATAGATTACTACTGTATATCTCTACAGGTACAGATTACTACTGTATATCTCTAGGTATAGGGTATAACTCTACAGGTATAGATTACTACTGTTTAACTCTACAGGTATAGATTACTACTGTATATCTCTACAGGTATAGATTACTACTGTATATCTCTACAGGTAGGGTGAGGGTATGGATTACTACTGTATATCTCTACAGGTATAGATTACTACTATATCTCTATAGGTATATATTACTACTGTCTATCTCTATAGGTATAGATTTCTACTGTATATCTCTATAGGTATATATTACTAGTCTATCTCTATAGGTATAGATTACTACTGTCTATCTCTACAGGTACAGATTACTACTGTATATCTCTACAGGTATAGATTACTACTGTATATCTCTACAGGTATAGATTACTACTGTATATCTCTACAGGTACAGATTACTACTGTATATCTCTACAGGTATAGATTACTACTGTATATCTCTACAGGTATAGATTACCACTGTATATCTCTACAGGTACAGATTCAGTATATCTCTACAGGTATAGATTACTACTGTATAACTCTACAGGTATAGATTACTACTGTTTAACTCTACAGGTATAGATTACTACTCGTATATCTCTACAGGTACAGATTACTACTGTATATCTCTACAGGTATATATTACTACTGTATATCTCTACAGGTATAGATTACTACTGTATATCTCTACAGGTATAGATTAGGGTATGGATTACTACTGTATATCTCTACAGGTATAGATTACTACTGTTACTACTATAGATTACTATCTCTACAGGTATAGATTACTACTGTATATCTCTACAGGTATAGATTACTACTGTATATCTCTACAGGTATAGGGTTGGATTACTACAGTATATCTCTACAGGTATAGATTACTACTGTATATCTCTATAGGTATATATTATTTCTATCTCTATATATCTCTATATCCTCTATAGGTATATATTACTACTGTCTATCTCTATAGGTATAGATTACTACTGTCTATCTCTACAGGTAAGGGTGAGGGCATAGTGATATCTCTATAGGGATATGGATTACTACTGTATATCTCTACAGGTATAGGTTACTACTGTATATCTCTCTACAGGTATAGGGGGTGAGGGTATGGATTACTACAGTATATCTCTACAGGTATAGATTACTACAGTATATCTCTACAGGTATATATTACTACTGTCTATCTCTATAGGTATAGATTACTACCGTATATCTCTACAGGGAGATTACTACAGTATATCTCTATAGGTATATATTACTACTGTCTATCTCTACAGGTATAGGTTACTACTGTATATCTCTACAGGTATAGGTTACTACTGTATATCTCTACAGGTATATATTACTACTGTATATCTCTACAGGTATAGGTTACTACAGTATATCTCTACAGGTATAGGTTACTACTGTATATCTCTACAGGTATAGGTTACTACTGTATATCTCTACAGGTATAGATTACTACTGTATATCTCTGTAGGTATAGATTACTACAGTATATCTCTACAGGTATAGGTTACTACTGTATATCTCTACAGGTATAGGTTACTACTGTATATCTCTACAGGTATAGATTACTACTGTATATCTCTGTAGGTATAGATTACTACAGTATATCTCTATAGGTATATATTACTACTGTCTATCTCTATAGGTATAGATCACTACTGTATATCTCTACAGGGAGATTACTACAGTATATCTCTACAGGTATAGATTATATCAGTAGTGTGTAGTATAAATGGGTACAGTTTGTAGTATATCAATAGTGTGTAGTATAACTGGGTACAGTTTGTAGTGTAACTACACATCCATAGTGGAGACAGTAACAGTGTTACTACATCGTGGAGACAGTAACAATGTAACTACATAGTGGAGACAGTAACATTTTAACTACACATCCATAGTGGAGACAGTAACAGTGTTACTACATAGTGGAGACAGTAACAGTGTTACTACATAGTGGAGACAGTAACAGTGTTACTACATAGTGGAGACAGTAACAGTGTTACTACATAGTGGAGACAGTAACAGTGTTACTACATAGTGGAGACAGTAACAGTGTTACTACATAGTGGAGACAGTAACAGTGTTACTACATAGTGAGACAGTAACAGTGTTACTACATAGTGGAGACAGTAACAGTGTAACTACATAGTGGAGACAGTAACAGTGTTACTACATAGTGGAGACAGTAACAGTGTTACTACATAGTGGAGACAGTAACAGTGTTACTACAGAGTGAGACAGTAACAGTGTTACTACATAGTGGAGACAGTAACATTGTAACTACACATCCATAGTGGAGACAGTAACAGTGTTACTACATAGTGGAGACAGTAACCAGTGTTACTACATAGTGGAACAGTAACAGTGTTACTACATAGTGGAGACAGTAACATTGTCACTACATAGTGGAGACAGTAACATTGTAACTACACATCCATAGTGGAGACAGTAACAGTGTTAATACATAGTGGAGACAGTAACAGTGTAACTACATGTCCATAGTGGAGACAGTAACAGTGTTACTACATAGTGGAGACAGTAACAATGTAACTACATAGTAGAGACAGTAACAGTGTAACTACATAGTGGAGACAGTAACAGTGTAACTACATAGTGGAGACAGTAACAGTGTAACTACATCCATAGTGGAGACAGTAACAGTGTAACTACACAGTGTAACCATAGTGGAGACAGTAACAGTGTAACTACATAGTGGAGACAGTAACAGTGTAACTACATAGTGGAGACAGTAACAGTGTAACTACATAGTGGAGACAGTAACATTGTTACTACATAGTGGAGACAGTAACAGTGTAACTACATAGTGGAGACAGTAACAGTGTTACTACATGTCCAGTGGAGACAGTAACAGTGTAACTACATAGTGGAGACAGTAACAGTGTAACTACATAGTGGAGACAGTAACAGTGTAACTACATAGTGAGACAGTAACAGTGTAACTACATACAGTGTAACTACATAGTGGAGACAGTAACATTGTTACTACAGAGTGGAGACAGTAACATTGTTACTACATAGTGGAGACAGTAACATTGTTACTACATAGTGGAGACAGTAACATTGTAACTACATAGTGGAGACAGTAACAGTGTAATACATAGTGGAGACAGTAACAGTGTAACTACATGTCCATAGTGGAGACAGTAACAGTGTTACTACATAGTGGAGACAGTAACATGTAACTACATAGTGGACAGTAACAGTGTAACTACATAGTGGAGACAGTAACAGTGTAACTACATAGTGGAGACAGTAACAGTGTAACTACATAGTGGAGACAGTAACAGTGTAACTACATAGTGGAGACAGTAACAGTGTAACTACATAGTGGAGACAGTAACAGTGTAACTACATAGTGGAGACAGTAACAGTGTAACTACATAGTGGAGACAGTAACAGTGTAACTACATAGTGGAGACAGTAACATTGTTACTACATAGTGGAGACAGTAACAGTGTAACTACATAGTGGAGACAGTAACAGTGTAACTACATAGTGGAGACAGTAACAGTGTAACTACATAGTGGAGACAGTAACAGTGTAACTACATAGTGGAGACAGTAACAGTGTTACTACATAGTGGAGACAGTAACATTGTAACTACATAGTGGAGACAGTAACATTGTTACTACATAGTGGAGACAGTAACAGTGTAACTACATAGTGGAGACAGTAACAGTGTAACTACATGTCCATAGTGGAGACAGTAACAGTGTTACTACATAGTGAGACAGTAACAATGTAACTACATCCATAGTGGAGACAGTAACAGTGTTACTACATAGTGGAGACAGTAACAGTGTAACTACATGTCCATAGTGGAGACAGTAACAGTGTTACTACATAGTGGAGACAGTAACAATGTAACTACATAGTAGACAGTAACAGTGTAACTACATAGTGGAGACAGTAACAGTGTTACTACATAGTGGAGACAGTAACAGTGTAACTACATCCAGTGGAGACAGTAACAATGTAACTACATAGTGGAGACAGTAACAGTGTAACTACATAGTGGAGACAGTAACAGTGTAACTACATAGTGGAGACAGTAACAATGTTGCTACATAGTGAGACAGTAACATTGTTACTACATAGTGGAGACAGTAACAGTGTTACTACATAGTGAGACAGTAACATTGTAACTACAGGAACGGCATCCTGGGTTAATTGTGCTGAGAGTCATGTGATCTCCCTGCCTGCATACTACCATTTAATCAGCAATTCATTCGCAACTCAACCTCTAACACAGTCTCTTACAACACAACCTCTAACATTTACATTTACATTTAAGTTTTACTAGACGCACTTATAACAATTCAACCTCTAACACAGCCTGGAACAACATAACCTCTAACAACACAACCTCTAGACAGTAAACATAACCTAACACAGCCTCTAACAACATCCAACACAGACAGTAACACAGCCTTACAACACAACCTGACACAGTAACCTCTAGTGTAACTACAACCTAGTGGACACAGTAACACAGCCTGTAACTACACAACCTCTAACAAGACAACCTAACACAGCCTCTTACAACACAAGACAACACAACCTCTAACAACACAACCTCTAACACAGCCTCTAACAATTCAACCTCTAACACAGCCTCTAACAACATAACCTCTACAACACAACCTATAACACAGCCTCTTACAACACAACCTCTAACACCACAACCTCTAACACAACCTCTTACAACACAACCTCTAACAACACAACCTCTAACGACACAACCTCTAACGACAGTAACCTCTAACGACACAACCTCTAACGACACAACCTCTAACGACACAACCTCTAACGACACAACCTGTAGGACACAACCTCTAACGACACAACCTCTAACTGACACAACCTCTAACGTGAACCTCTAACGACACAACCTCTAACGACACAACCTCTAACAACACAACCTTAACAACACAACCCTATACGACACAACCTCTAACAACACAACTCTAACAACACAACCTCTAACAACACAACCTCTAACGACACAAACTCTAACGACACAACCTCTAACGACACAACTTCTAACGACACAACCTTAACGACACAACCTCTAACGACACAACCTCTAACAACACAACCTCTACAACACAACCTCTAACAACACAACCTCTAACTGACATAACCTCTAACGACACAACCTCTAACGACACAACCTCTAACGACACAACCTCTACAACACAACCTCTAACAACACAACCTCTAACAATTCAACCTCTAACACAGCCTCTTACAACACAACCTATAACACAGCCTCTTACAACACAACCTCTAACACCACAACCTCTAACACAGCCTCTTACAACACAACCTATAACAACACAACCTCTAACAACACAACCTCTAACACAGCCTCTTACAACACAACCTATAACACAGCCTCTTACAACACAACCTCTAACACCACAACTGTAACACAGCCTCTTACAACACAACTTCTACCAACACAACCTCTAACAACACAACCTCTAACACACAACCTCTAACAATTCAACCTCTAACACAGCCTCTAACAACATAACCTCTACAACACAACCTCTAACACAGCCTCTTACAACACAACTTCTACCAACACAACTAACCGACACAACCTCTAACAACACAACCTCTAACAACACAACCTCTAACAACACAACCTCTAACAACACAACCTCTAACAACACAACCTCTAACAACACAACCTCTAACAACACAACCTCTAACAACACAACCTCTAACAACACAACCTCTAACAACACAACCTCTAACAACACAACCTCTAACAACACAACCTCTAACAACACAACCTCTAACAACACAACCTCTAACAACACAACCTCTAACAACACAACCTCTAACAACACAACCTCTAACAACACAACCTCTAACAACACAACCTCTAACAACACAACCTCTAACAACACAACCTGTAACAACACAGGGGCAGTCAGGGGGAGGAAGGGAGGGTAGGAGGGGGAGACATGGAGGAAGGGAGGGTAGGAGGGGGAGACATAGAGCAGTCAGGTAGAGGAAGGGGGTAGGAGGGGAGACATAGAGCAGTCAGGGGAGGAAGGGGGTAGGAGGGGAGACATAGAGCAGTCAGGGGGAGGAAGGGGGGTAGGAGGGGAGACATAGAGCAGTCAGGGGGGAGGAAGGGGGTAGGAGGGGAGACATAGAGCAGTCAGGGGGAGGAAGGGGGGTAGGAGACCTAGAGCAGTCAGGGGGAGGAAGGGCGGGTAGGAGGGGAGACCTAGAGTAGTCAGGGGGAGGAAGGGGGGGTAGGAGGGGAGACATAGAGCAGTCAGGGGGAGGAAGGGGGGTAGGAGGGAGACATAGAGCAGTCAGGTAGAGGAAGGGGGTAGGAGGGGAGACATAGAGCAGTCAGGGGGAGGAAGGGGGTAGGAGGGGAGACATAGAGCAGTCAGGTAGGGAAGGGGGTAGGAGGGGAGACATAGAGCAGTCAGGGGGAGGAAGGGGGGGTAGGAGGGGAGACATAGAGCAGTCAGGGGAGGAAGGGGGGGTAGGAGGGGAGACATAGAGCAGTCAGGTAGAGGAAGGGGGGGAGGAGGGGAGACATAGAGCAGTCAGGTAGAGGAAGGGGGGGTAGGAGGGGAGACATAGAGCAGTCAGGGGGAGGAAGGGGGGGTAGGAGGGGAGACATAGAGCAGTCAGGTAGAGGAAGGGGGGGTAGGAGGGGAGACATAGAGCAGTCAGGTAGAGGAAGGGGGGCAGGAGGGGAGACATAGAGCAGTCAGGGGGAGGAAGGGGGTAGGAGGGGAGACATAGAGCAGTCAGGGGAGGAAGGGGGGTAGGAGGGGGAGACATAGAGCAGTCAGGGGAGGAAGGGGGGTAGAGGGGAGACATAGAGCAGTCAGGTAGAGGAAGGGGGGGTAGGAGGGAGACATAGAGTAGGGGGGGGAGGAAGGGGGGTAGGAGGAGGACATAGAGCAGTCAGGGGAGGAAGGGGGGTAGGAGGGGAGACATAGAGCAGTCAGGGGGAAGGGGGGGTAGGAGGAGACCGAGAGCAGTCAGGTAGAGGAAGGGGGGTAGGAGGAGACAGAGAGCAGTCAGGGGGAGGAAGGGGGGTAGGAGGGGAGACATAGAGCAGTCAGGGGAGGAAGGGGGTAGGAGGAGAGACCTAGAGCAGTCAGGGGGAGGAAGGGGGGTAGGAGGGGAGACATAGAGCAGTCAGGTAGAGGAAGGGGGTAGGAGGAGACATAGAGCAGTCAGGGGGGAATGGGGTAGGAGGGGAGACCGAGAGCAGTCATGTTGAGAGGAAGGGGGGTAGGAGGGGAGACATAGAGCAGTCAGGGGGGAAGGGGGTTAGGAGGGAGACAGAGCAGTCAGGGAGGGAAGGGGGTAGGAGGAGAGACCTAGAGCAGTCAGGGGGGAAGGGGGTAGGAGGGAGACATAGAGCAGTCAGGTAGAGGAAGGGGGGTAGGAGGGAGACATAGAGCAGTCAGGGGGGGAAGGGGGGGGTAGGAGGAGACATAGAGCAGTCAGGTAGAGGAAGGGGGAGTAGGAGGGAGACATAGAGCAGTCAGGGGGAGGAAGGGGGGGTAGGGAGGGGAGACATAGAGCAGTCAGGGGGGAGGAAGGGGGGGTAGGAGGGAGACATAGAGCAGTCAGGTAGAGAAGGGGTAGGAGGATAGACATAGAGCAGTCAGGTAGAGGGGGGTAGGAGGGAGACATAGAGCAGTCAGGTAGAGGGAAGGGGGGTAGGGAGGGAGACATAGAGCAGTCAGGGGGGAAGGGGGGTAGGAGGGGAGACCGAGAGCAGTCAGGTAGAGAAGGGGGGTAGGAGGGAGACATAGAGCAGTCAGGGAAGAAGGGGGGGTAGGAGGAGACATAGAGCAGTCAGGGGAGGAAGGGGGGTAGGAGGAGAGACCTTAGAGCAGTCAGGGAGGAAGGGGGGTAGGAGGGGAGACCTAGAGTAGTCAGGGGAGGAAGGGGGGTAGGAGGAGACATAGAGCAGTCAGGTAGAGGAAGGGGGTAGGAGGGGAGACATAGAGCAGTCAGGTAGAGGAAGGGGGGTAGGAGGAGACATAGAGCAGTCAGGTAGAGGAAGGGGGGTAGGAGGGGAGACATAGAGCAGTCAGGTAGAGGAAGGGGGGTAGGAGGGAGACATAGAGCAGTCAGGGAGGAAGGGGGGAGGAGGAGACATAGAGCAGTCAGGTAGAGGAAGGGGGGTAGGAGGGAGACATAGAGCAGTCAGGTAGAGGAAGGGGGTAGGAGGGGAGACATGTCAGGTGTTTGCTGGTTAAAAGGCCTCCAAGGCCACACTAATGAATGACCTCTGACCTTAGGCACCCCCACCGCCAACCTTCAGTCAGTCAGGTTAGAGCAGGTTGTCACACAGATTCCGGGACACACACACACACACACACACACACACACACACACACACACACACACACACACACACACACACACACACACACACACACACACACACACACACACACACACACACACACACACACACACACACACACACACACACACACACACACACACACACACACACACACACACACACAGGGCCCTGGATGGGGCTCTAAGCTCAATCTCCTACTCTGACAATCATTTTCCTGTGGAATGTTGTCAGCTGATAGTAACCTGCCACTCAGAGGAGAGAGGGAGGGAGGAAGGAAGGGGACAGGGAGGGAGAGAAGATAGAGAGGTAGGGGAGAAAGAGAGGAGGGAGGGCAGGGAGGGAGAGAGAAGAGAAGAGAGGGAGGGAAGAAAGAGGGGAGGAGAGAAGAGAGGGATGGAGGAAGGAAGGAGGGTGGTAGGGAGGAAGGGAGGGAGAGACGGAGAGATAAGAGAGGGAGGGGCAGGGAGGGAGGGAGGGTGAGTAGGGAGGAAGGGAGGGAGGGACGGAGAGATAAGAGAGGGAGGGAGGGAGGGAGGGAGAGTAGGGGAAGGAACAAGGTCTCCATGTTGCTGTTCATCCCAATCATCTGTATGAACTGGGGCAGTTAAGTCATTCAGGGTCCTCTCAGGGTGTTTCACAAGTACAGTGCCTTGCGAAAGTATTCGCCCCTTTGAACTTTGCAACCTTTTGCCACATTTCAGGCTTCAAACATAAAGATATAAAACTGTATTGTTTTGTGAACAATAAACAACAAGTGGGACACAATCATGAAGTGGAACGACATTTATTGGATATTTCAAACTTTTTAACAAATCAAAAACTGAAAAATTGGGCGTGCAAAATTATTCAGCCCCTTTACTTTCAGTGCAGCAAACTCTCTCCAGAAGTTCAGTGAGGATCTCTGAATGATCCAATGTTGACCTAAATGACTAATGATGATAAATACAATCCACCTGTGTAATCAAGTCTCTCCATATAAATGCACCTGCACTGTGATAGTCTCAGAGGTCCGTTAAAAGCGCAGAGAGCATCATGAAGAACAAGGAAAACGCACCAGGCGGGTCCGAGATACTGTTGTGAAGAAGTTTAAAGCCGGATTTGGATACAAAAAGATTTCCCAAGCTTTAACATCCCAAGAGCACTGGGTGTGCTTGCGATAATATTGAAATGGAAGGAGTATCAGACCACTGTCTACCAAGACCTGGCCGTCCCTCTAAACTTTCAGCTCATACAAGGAGAAGACTGATCAGAGATGCATGCAGCCAAGAGGCCCATGATCCTCTGGATGAACTGCAGAGATCTACAGCTGAGTGGGAGACTCTGTCCCAGGACAACAATCAGTCGTATATTGCACAAATCTGGCCTTTATGGAAGAGTGGCAAGAAGAAAGCCATTTCTTAAAGATATCCATAAAAAGTGTCATTTAAAGTTTGCTAAAGCCACCTGGGAGACACCAAACATGTGGAAAAGAAGGTGCTCTGGGTCAGATGAAACCAAAATTGAACTTTGGCAACAATGCAAAACGTTATGTCATGAAAGCAACATGGTGCCTCATCACTCCTGAACACACCATCCCCACCTGTCAAACATGGTGGTGGCAGCATCATGGTTTGGGCCTGTTTTTCTTCAGCAGGGACAGGGAAGATGGTTAAAACTGATGGGGAAGATGGATGCTTTCAAATACAGGACCATTCTGGAAGAAAACCTGATGGAGTCTGCAAAAGACCTGAGACTGGGACGAGATTTGTCTTCCAACAAGACAATGATCCAAAACATAAAGCAAAATCTACAAATTTAATGGTTCAAAATTAAACATATCCAGTTGTTAGAATGGCCAAGTCCAGACCTCCTGAATCCAATCGAGAATCTGTGGAAAGAAACTGGAAAACTGCTGTTCACAAATGCTCTCCATCCAACCTCACTGAGCTCGAGCTGTTTTACAAGGAGGAATGGGAAAAATGTCAGTCTCTCGATGTGCAAAACTGATAGAGACATACCCCAAGTGACTTACAGCTGTAATCGCAGCAAAAGGTGGCGCTACAAAGTATTAACTTAAGGGGCTGAATCATTTTGCACGCCCAATTTTTCCGTTTTTGATTTGTTAAAAAGTTTGAAATATCCAATAAATGTCGTTCCACTTCATGATTGTGTCCCACTTGTTGTTGATTCTTCACAAAAAATATAGTTTTATATCTTTATGTTTGAAGCCTGAAATGTGGCAAAAGGTCGCAAAGTTCAAGGGGGCCGAATAGTTTCGCAAGGCACTGTACATTCTACTAACCTCTACTGTGTTTCTACATGGTTATATGTCGAACCAATTGTGAATGGGGCCCTGTGCACCGAGCAGAGCTGAGCTGTGGGGGTGGGTCCATGATGCCTGTGCTGTTTAGACTGTTTGTTTTGGTGTGGGC
>NW_026280108.1:0-7500 GCF_023373465.1 Oncorhynchus keta | reverse complement strand
TAGATTACTACTGTATATCTCTATAGGTATAGATTACTACTGTATATCTCTACAGGTACAGATTACTACTGTATATCTCTACAGGTATAGATTACTACTGTATATCTCTACAGGTATAGATTACTACTGTATATCTCTACAGGTACAGATTACTACTGTATATCTCTACAGGTATAGATTACTACTGTATAACTCTACAGGTATAGATTACTATTGTATATCTCTACAGGTATAGATTACTACTGTCTATCTCTACAGGTATAGATTACTACAGTATATCTCTACAGGTATAGGTTACTACTGTATATCTCTACAGGTAAGGGTGAGGGTATGGATTACTACTGTATATCTCTATAGGTATAGGTTACTACTGTATATCTCTACAGGTATAGATTACTACTGTATATCTCTACAGGTATAGGTTACTACTGTATATCTCTACAGGTATAGATTACTACAGTATATCTCTATAGGTATATATTACTACTGTCTATCTCTATAGGTATAGATTTCTACCGTATATCTCTATAGGTATATATTACTACTGTCTATCTCTATAGGTATAGATTACTACTGTCTATCTCTACAGGTAAGGGTGAGGGTATGGATTACTACTGTATATCTCTACAGGTATAGGTTACTACTGTATACCTCTACAGGTAAGGGTGAGGGTATGGATTACTACAGTATATCTCTACAGGTATAGATTACTACAGTATATCTCTACAGGTATATATTACTACTGTCTATCTCTATAGGTATAGATTACTACCGTATATCTCTACAGGGAGATTACTACAGTATATCTCTATAGGTATATATTACTACTGTCTATCTCTACAGGTATAGGTTACTACTGTATATCTCTACAGGTATAGGTTACTACTGTATATCTCTACAGGTATATATTACTACTGTATATCTCTACAGGTATAAATTACTACTGTATATCTCTATAGGTATAGATTACTACAGTATATCTCTACAGGTATAGGTTACTACTGTATATCTCTACAGGTATAGGTTACTACTGTATATCTCTACAGGTATAGATTACTACTGTATATCTCTGTAGGTATAGATTACTACAGTATATCTCTATAGGTATATATTACTACTGTCTATCTCTATAGGTATAGATCACTACTGTATATCTCTACAGGAGATTACTACAGTATATCTCTACAGGTATAGATTATATCAGCAGTGTGTAGTATAACTGGGTACAGTTTGTAGTATATCAATAGTGTGTAGTATAACTGGGTACAGTTTGTAGTGTAACTACACATCCATAGTGGAGACAGTAACAGTGTTACTACATCGTGGAGACAGTAACAATGTAACTACATAGTGGAGACAGTAACAGTGTAACTACACATCCATAGTGGAGACAGTAACAATGTTACGACATAGTGGAGACAGTAACAGTGTTACTACATAGTGGAGACAGTAACAGTGTTGCTACATAGTGGAGACAGTAACAGTGTTGCTACATAGTGGAGACAGTAACAGTGTTACTACATAGTGGAGACAGTAACAGTGTTGCTACATAGTGGAGACAGTAACAGTGTTACTACATAGTGGAGACAGTAACAGTGTTACTACATAGTGGAGACAGTAACAGTGTAACTACATAGTGGAGACAGTAACAGTGTAACTACATAGTGGAGAAAGTAACAGTGTAACTACATAGTGGAGACAGTAACAGTGTTACTACAGAGTGGAGACAGTAACATTGTTACTACATAGTGGAGACAGTAACATTGTAACTACATAGTGGAGACAGTAACAGTGTTACTACATAGTGGAGACAGTAACAGTGTAACTACATAGTGGAGACAGTAACAGTGTAACTACATAGTGGAGACAGTAACAGTGTTACTACATAGTGGAGACAGTAACAGTGTAACTACACATCCATAGTGGAGACAGTAACAGTGTTAATACATAGTGGAGACAGTAACAGTGTAACTACATGTCCATAGTGGAGACAGTAACAGTGTTACTACATAGTGGAGACAGTAACAATGTAACTACATAGTAGAGACAGTAACAGTGTAACTACATAGTGGAGACAGTAACAGTGTAACTACATAGTGGAGACAGTAACAGTGTAACTACACATCCATAGTGGAGACAGTAACAGTGTAACTACATAGTGGAGACAGTAACAGTGTAACTACATAGTGGAGACAGTAACAGTGTAACTACATAGTGGAGACAGTAACAGTGTAACTACATAGTGGAGACAGTAACAGTGTTACTACATAGTGGAGACAGTAACATTGTAACTACACATCCATAGTGGAGACAGTAACAGTGTAACTACATAGTGGAGACAGTAACAGTGTTACTACATGGAGACAGTAACAGTGTAACTACATAGTGGAGACAGTAACAGTGTAACTACATAGTGGAGACAGTAACAGTGTAACTACATAGTGGAGACAGTAACAATGTAACTACATAGTGGAGACAGTAACAGTGTAACTACATAGTGGAGACAGTAACAGTGTAACTACATAGTGGAGACAGTAACAGTGTAACTACATAGTGGAGACATAACAGTGTAACACATAGTGGAGACAGTAACAGTATGTAACTAACATAGTGGAGACAGAACAGTGTAACTACACATCCATAGTGGAGACAGTAACAATGTAACTACATAGTAGAGACAGTAACATGTAACTACATAGTGGAGACAGTAACAGTGTAACTACAGAGTGGAGACAGTAACAGTGTAAATACATAGTGGAGACAGTAACAGTGTAACTACATAGTGGAGACAGTAACATTGTTACTACATAGTGGAGACAGTAACAGTGTAACTACATAGTGGAGACAGTAACAGTGTTACTACATGTCCATAGTGGAGACAGTAACAGTATAACTACATAGTGGAGACAGTAACAGTGTAACTACATAGTGGAGACAGTAACAGTGTAACTACATAGTGGAGACAGTAACAGTGTAACTACATAGTGGAGACAATAACAGTGTTGCTACATAGTGGAGACAGTAACAGTGTAACTACATAGTGGAGACAGTAACAGTGTAACTACATAGTGGAGACAGTAACAGTGTAACTACATAGTGGAGACAGTAACATTTTAACTACACATCCATAGTGGAGACAGTAACAGTGTTACTACATAGTGGAGACAGTAACAGTGTAACTACATAGTGGAGACAGTAACATTGTTGCTACATAGTGGAGACAGTAACATTGTTACTACATAGTGGAGACAGTAACAGTGTTACTACATAGTGAGACAGTAACAGTGTAACTAGGGGAGGAACGGCATTCCTGGGTTAATTGTGCTGTGAGTCATGTGATCTCCTGCCTGCATACCTCTTCTCCATTTAATCAGCAATTCATTCGCAACCCAACCTCTAACACAGTCTCTTACAACACAACCTCTAACATTTACATTTACATTTAAGTCATTTAGCAGACGTACTTATAACAATTCAACCTCTAACACAGCCTCTAACAACATAACCTCTAACACAGCCTCTAACAACACAACCTCTAACAACACAACCTCTAACACAGCCTCTTACAACACAACCTCTAACAACTCAACCTCTAACACAGCCTCTAACAACATAACCTCTAACAACACAGCCTCTAACAACATAACCTCTAACACAGCCTCTAACAACACAACCTCTAACAACACAACCTCTAACACAGCCTCTTACAACACAACCTCTAACAACTCAACCTCTAACACAGCCTCTAACAACATAACCTCTACAACACAACCTATAACACAGCCTCTTACAACACAACCTCTAACACCACAACCTCTAACACAGCCTCTTACAACACAACCTCTACAACACAATCTCTAACAACACAACCTCTAACAACACAACCTGTAACAACACAACCTGTAACAACACAACCTCTAACAACACAACCTGTAACAACACAACCTCTAACAACACAACCTGTAACAACACAACCTCTAACAACACAACCTGTAACAACACAGGGGCAGTCAGGGGGAGGAAGGGAGGGTAGGAGGGGGAGACATGGAGGAAGGGAGGGTAGGAGGGGGAGACATGGCGGAAGGGAGGGTAGGAGGGGGAGACATAGAGCAGTCAGGTAGAGGAAGGGGGGGTAGGAGGGGAGACATAGAGCAGTCAGGTAGAGGAAGGGGGGGTAGGAGGGGAGACCTAGAGCAGTCAGGGGGAGGAAGGGGGTGAGGAGGGGAGACCTAGAGCAGTCAGGTAGAGGAAGGGGGGGGTAGGAGGGGAGACATAGAGTAGTCAGGTAGAGGAAGGGGGGTAGGAGGGGAGACCTAGAGTAGTCAGGGGAGGGAAGGGGGGGGTAGGAGGGAGACATAGAGTAGTCAGGGGGGAAGGGGGGGTAGGAGGGGAGACATAGAGCAGTCAGGGGAGGAAGGGGGGTAGGAGGAGAGACCTAGAGCAGTCAGGGGAGGAAGGGGGTAGGAGAGGAGACCTAGAGTAGTCAGGGGAGGAAGGGGAGGTAGGAGGGGAGACCTAGAGTAGTCAGGGGGAAGGGGGGTAGGAGGGGAGACATAGAGCAGTCAGGGGAGGAAGGGGGTAGGAGGGAGACATAGAGCAGTCAGGGGAGGAAGAGGGGGTAGGAGGGGAGACCTAGAGTAGTCAGGGGAGGAAGGGGGGTAGGAGGGGAGACCTAGAGCAGTCAGGTAGAGGAAGGGGGGGGTAGGAGGGAGACATAGAGCAGTCAGGTAGAGGAAGGGGGGTAGGAGGGAGACCTAGAGCAGTCAGGTAGAGGAAGGGGGGGTAGGAGGGGAGACATAGAGCAGTCAGGTAGAGGAAGGGGGGGTAGGAGGGGAGACATAGAGCAGTCAGGTAGAGGAAGGGGGGTAGGAGGGAGACATAGAGCAGTCAGGTAGAGGAAGGGGGGGTAGGAGGGGAGACATAGAGCAGTCAGGTAGAGGAAGGGGGTAGGAGGGAGACATAGAGCAGTCAGGTAGAGGAAGGGGGGGTAGGAGGGGAGACATAGAGCAGTCAGGTAGAGGAAGGGGGGTAGGAGGGAGACATAGAGCAGTCAGGTAGAGGAAGGGGGGGTAGGAGGGGAGACCTAGAGCAGTCGGGTAGAGGAAGGGGGGTCAGGAGGGGAGACATAGAGCAGTCAGGTAGAGGAAGGGGGGTAGGAGGGGAGACATAGAGCAGTCAGGTAGAGGAAGGGGGGGTAGGAGGGGAGACATGTCAGGTGTTTGCTGGTTAAAAGGCCTCCAAGGCCACACTAATGAATGACCTCTGACCTTTAGGCACCCCCACCGCCAACCTTCAGTCAGTCAGGTTAGAGCAGGTTGTCACACAGATGCCGACACACACACACACACACACACACACACACACACACACACACACACACACACACACACACACACACACACACACACACACACACACACACACACACACACACACACACACACACACACACACACACACACACACACACACACACACACACACACACACACAGGGCCCTGGATGGGGCTCTAAGCTCCAATCTCCTACTCTGACAATCATTTCCTGTGGAATGTTGTCAGCTGATAATAACCTGCCACTCAGAGGAGAGAGGAGGGAGGAAGGAAGGGGACAGGGAGGGAGAGAGAAGATAGAGAGGTAGGGGAGAAAGAAGGAAGGAAGGAAGGGTACAGGGAGGGAGAGAGAAGAGAGAGAGGGAGGGGAGAAAGAGAGGGAGGGAGGGGGCAGGGAGGGAGAGAGAAGAGAAGAGAGGGAGGGAAGAAAGAGGGGGAGGGAGAAGAGAGGGATGGAGGGAAGGAAGGGAGGGTGAGTAGGGAGGAAGGGAGGGAGAGACGGAGAGATAAGAGAGGGAGGGAGGGGGCAGGGAGGGAGGGAGGGTGAGTAGGGAGGAAGGGAGGGAGGGACGGAGAGATAAGGGAGGGAGGGAGGGAGGGAGGGAGGGAGAGTAGGGAAGGAACAAGGTCTCCATGTTGCTGTTCATCCCAATCATCTGTATGAACTGGGGCAGTTAAGTAATTCCTGTCCTCTCAGGGTGTTTCACAAGTACATTAGTGCCTTGCGAAAGTATTCGGCCCCCTTGAACTTTGCAACTTTTTGCCACATTTCAGGCTTCAAACATAAAGATATAAAACTGTATTGTTTTGTGAAGAATCAACAACAAGTGGGACACAATCATGAAGTGGAACGACATTTATTGGATATTTCAAACTTTTTTAACAAATCAAAAACTGAAAAATTGGGCGTGCAAAATTATTCAGCCCCTTTACTTTCAGTGCAGCAAACTCTCTCCAGAAGTATCAGGTGAGGATCTCTGAATGATCCAATGTTGACCTAAATGACTAATGATGATAAATACAATCCACCTGTGTGTAATCAAGTCTCCGTATAAATTTACCTGCACTGTGATAGTCTCAGAGGTCCGTTAAAAGCGCAGAGAGCATCATGAAGAACAAGGAACACACCAGGCAGGTCCGAGATACTGTTGTGAAGAAGTTTAAAGCCGGATTTGGATACAAAAAGATTTCCCAAGCTCTAAACATCCCAAGGAGCACTGTGCAAGCGATAATATTGAAATGGAAGGAGTATCAGACCACTGCAAATCTACCAAGACCTGGCCGTCCCTCTAAACTTTCAGTTCATACAAGGAAGACTGATCAGAGATGCAGCCAAGAGGCCCATGATCACTCTGGATGAACTGCAGAGATCTAAAGCTGAGGTGGGACACTCTGTCCATAGGACAACAATTAGTCGTATATTGCACAAATCTGGCCTTTATGGAAGAGTGGCAAGAAGAAAGCCATTTCATAAAGATATCCATAAAAAGTGTCATTTAAAGTTTGCCACAAGCCACCCTGGGAGACACACCAAACATGTGAAGAAGGTGCTCTGATCAGATTAAACCAAATTGAACTTTTTGGCAACAATGCAAAACGTTATGTTTGGCGTAAAAGCAACACAGCTCATCACCCTGAACACATCATCCCCCACTGTCAAACATGGTGGTGGCAGCATCATGGTTTGGTCCTGCTTTTCTTCAGCAGGGACAGGGAAGATGGTTAAAATTGATGGGAAGATGGATGGAGCCAAATACAGGACCATTCTGGAAAGAAAACCTGATGGAGTCTGCAAAGACCTGAGACTGGGACGGAGATTTGTCTTCCAACAAGACAATGATCCAAAACATAAAAGCAAAATCTACAATGGAATGGTTCAAAAATAAACATATCCAGTTGTTAGAATGGCCAAGTCAAAGTCAGACCTGAATCCAATCCCAGTCTGTGGAAAGAACTGAAAACTGCTGTTCACTGAAATCTCTCCATCCAACCTCACTGAGCTCGAGCTGTTTACAAGCACTGTACATTCTACTAACCTCTACTGTGTTTCTACATGGTTATATGTCGAACCAATTGTGAATGGGGCCCTGTGCACCGGGCAGAGCTGAGCTGTGGGGGGTGGGTCCATGATGCCTGTGCTTTTTAGACTGTTTGTTTTGGTGTGGGT
>NW_026280107.1:0-7555 GCF_023373465.1 Oncorhynchus keta | reverse complement strand
TTGTTGCCATCCTGTCACAGTACTGTACAGGTGTTGTTATACGTGGTCTGCCACTGCGAGGACGATCAGCTGTCCGTCCTGTCTCCCTGTAGCACTGTCTTAGGCGTCTCACAGTATGGACATTGCAATTTATTGCCTCGGGCCACATCTGCAGTCCTTATGCCTCCTTGCAGCATGCCTAAGGCACATTCACGCAGATGAGCAGGGACCCTGGGCATCTTTCTTTTGGTGTTTTTCAGTAGAAAGGCCTCTGTAGTGTCCTAAGTTCCACAGGTGCATGTTCATTAATTAATTCAGTAATTAATGAATAAACAGAAAATTCCAAATGGTCTACTACATAATGGACTATTACTTGGAACTGGAGCATTCGCCATGTTGTATTAATTCGTTAATTAATTGTAACGTAACAAAATGTGAAAAAAGTCAATGGGTCTAAATGCTTTCCAAATGCACTGTATGTCTCACACTGAGGGTTGTTCTAGAATACAACAAGGCGAATGCTCCAGTTCCAAGTAATAGTCCATTATGTAGTAGACCATTTGGAATGTTCTGTTAATTGATGCTTACACAACACCTCTCCAAAAGGGGAGATAAACCCTTCACCATGTTGTTAGAACACTTGCAGTATCTCAGAAAAGACTACACTAAATACAGCTACCCCTCCCCTTGGCCGGTCCTAAACCTTCAATGTATACAGATCTGTGAGTTGGAAGATTTAGCAGTACACTGTGGTAAATGCACTGAGTATACCAAACATTAGGAACACTTTCCTAATATTGAGTTTCACCCCCATCCCTCAGAACAGTCTCAATTTGTTGTGTCATTGACCTTACAAGGTGTTGAAAAAGTTCCACAGGGATGCTGGCCCATGTTGACTCCAATTCTTCCCACAGTTGTGTCCAGTTGGCTGGGTGGTGGACCATTCTTGATTCACATGGGAAACTGTTGAGTGTGAAAAACCCAGCAGCATTGCAGTTCTTGACACAAACTGTTGCACCTGGCACCTACTACCATACCCCATTCAAAGGCACTTAAATCGTTTGTCTTTCCCATTCACCCTCTGAATGGGACATGCGTAATCCATGTCTCAATTGTCTGAAGGTGTTAAAATCCTTCTTTAACATGTCCCCTTCCCTTCATTCACACTGATTGAAGTGGATTTAACAAGTGACATAAATAAAGGATGGTGTAGCTTTCACCTGGATTCACCTGGTCAGTCTATGTCATGGAAATAGCAGGCGTTATAAATGTTTTTGTTATATATATATATATATACATATATATATATGCTGCTAATATAGATTGTCGTTGAACAGATTGTGATCGGGCGATCATAGAGAACACTCCTGCAGAACGCGACGGACGACTTCGACCCGGGACGAGCTCATCTCCGTGGATAAGATGGTGGTTGCTGGGAAACCACACAGATACGTGATCGACCTGATGCACGCCGCCGCTCGCAATGGCCAGGTCAGCCTGGCGGTCCGGAGGAGAGTCCACTTCCCCAGTGAGTAGTGTACACTACAGAGTAGAAACTAATCACCATTATAATGTATTATGCAAGTACTATACACTATATACACACCTTACACACTATCTAGCAGCCAGGTCAGTCTGATGGTCAGAAAGAGAATCCTATTTCCCTGGTGAGTAGTGTACTACAGAGGGAGGGCAAAGAAAACACACTCTCTCTTTCTCTCCCCTATGCTGCCTTCTGTAGGTGAGGTGGCCAAGGGGTGATATGGCCGTAGCCCTGGCTCCGTGTCCACGCAGCAGCTCCCCGCACAGCGACGACGCCCTCAGCTTCCTGTCCCGTCACCCCGACAACGTCCCGCCGCCCCTCTGTCACTCTCCCCTGGAGGGTGCCGTCCCCCTGCAAACCAATGATGTCATCATCCACCGCAAAGAGAACGAAGGCTTTGGCTTCGTTATCATCAGCTCGTTGAACCGACCGGGAGAACGCTGCCATCATCAGTGAGTCTGACATTCTTTCTCACACACCAAAGAAATAGAATTACTCGAGAAAACTACTAAAGTGATTATACCGTGCATTTGAAAAGTATTCAGACCACTTGTCTTTTCAACACTTTATTACGTTACAGCCTTATTCTAAAAATTGATTAAATCGTTTTTTCCTCCTCATCAATCTTCACACACAATGCTCCATAATGTCTGTTTTTTTCGTGCTAATTTATTACAAATAAATAAAAAAAAATGTCACATTTACATAAGTATTAAGATCGCTTTACTCAATATTTTGAAGCACCTTTGGCAGAGATTACATCCTGAGTCTTGTGGAATAACGCTACAAACTTGACAGACTTGTATTTAGGGAGTTTCTCCCATACTTCTCTGCAGATCCTCTAAAGCTCTGTCAGGTTGGATGGGGACCTTCGGTGCACAGTTATTTTTAGGTCTCTCCAGAGATGCTAGATCGAACAGAGTCCGGGCTCTGGCTGGGACACTCCAGGACGTTCAGAGACCTGTCCCGAATCCACTCCTGCGTTGTCTTGGCTGTGTGCTTAGGTTGTTGTCCTGTTGGAAGGTGAACCTTCACCCCTGGTCTGAGGTCCTGGTGCTCTGGAACAGGTTTTTATCAAGAAGATCTCTTTGTACTTTTCTCAGTTAATTTTTCTCTCTTAGCCTCCTCTCTAAGTGTGCGGGGATGCTGGGCGTCCCATCTGGCCAACATCAGTGATGTTGCAGAGTGCCAAATTCAATTACAGAAATGCTCATTGCAAAAATTCAGAAAACAAAACATATTTTACATAGGTTTAAAGATTAACTTCTTGTTAAACCAACCACAGTGTCATATTTATTAAATGCTTTTCGGCGAAAGCATACCTAGCCCAGAACATAGCCCAGTTGACAAATTATTACAAACGGTAACCAGCCAAGCAGAAGCATTACAAAACTCAGAAATAGAGATACAATTAATCCCTTTGATGATCCTTTGAATCAGATCTTCATTTATGGTCCTCGGCAATCAGAAGACATTCATTTACTCAATAAATGTTCCTTTTTGTGTAAGTCTCTTTAAATGGCATCCAAAAACCTCAGTTTTGCTAGTGCGTTTTCTTCAGTAATCCACAGGATCCAACTCAGTCAAAACAAGCAGACAAAAAAACCAACTTGTGTCCGTAAAGTTCATTGAAACATGTCAAACGATGTTTATATTCAAACTTCAGGTTGTTTTTTAGCCTAAATGATCTATAATATTTCAACCGGACAATAACGTTGTCAATATAAAAGGTAAACAAGAAATGCACATGCGCCTGAAAAAGCTCTTCGACACGTTAGGGTCCACTCGTTCAGACTGGTCTTACTCCCTAATTATAAGAATACAAGCCTGAAACGATTTCTAAAGACTGTTGACATCTAGTGGAAAGCATAGGAACTGCAAATGGCGTCCTAAGTCAATGGATACTGGAAACAGGATGCAGGATGCAGGGTCTAAATACTTATGTCAATAAGGTGTTTCTGTTGTTGTTTTTTTATACCTTTTATGCATTTCTGAAAACCTGTTTTCACTCTGTCATGATGGGGTATTGTGTAGATTGCTGAGGGAAATGTAATTTCATACGTTTTAGAATAAGGCTGTAACGTAACAAAATGTGGGAAAAGTCAATTGGCCTGAATCCTTTCCGAATGCACTGTATGTCTCACTCTGAGTGTTGTTCTAGAATAGAACAAGGCAGATGCTCCAATTCCAAGTAATAATCCATTATGTTGACTCCAATGCTTCCCACAGTTGTGTCCAGTTGACTGTCCTTTGAGCGGTAGACCATTCTTGATTCACAAGGGAAACTGTTGCAGCAGCATTGCAGTTCTTGACACGAGCCTGGCACCTACTACCATACCCCATTCAAAGGCACTTAAATATTTTATCTTTCCCATTCAACCCCTATTATAAGATGGCGCCGGAGCAGAAGGCAGACATTTTACGTACTCCAACCGATTGTGTTGTTTTGTTCGTTTATCTGCGCTGTTTGTAACTTATTTTGACTATTTTTGTACATAATTTTGCCGCTACCATCTCTTATGACCGAAAATAACTTCTAGACTTCCGGACTGCGATTACTCACCCACAGACTAGCAGAATCGTTTTCTTCATTCACGACTCTGACGAGCCCGAGGCGGAGGACATACGGCTCCCTCTGGAAAGGGCCCTGACCCCAGTGATCTGCGTGAAGAGGAGGTGGAGAAAGAGAGGCAGGAGAGCGGTCTGCCTTCTGAGAAGTCGGAGGCAAGAATAAACCCCACTTCCATCAAGCAAACATGCAATCTTTGGACAATAAAATGGACGAGATACTTGGAAGATTAAACTACCATCGGGACATTAAAAACTCTAACACCAGCGGTTGCTGCTTCACGGAGTCGTGGCTGAACGACAACAATAAACATACAGTTGGCTGGTTATACGATGTACCGGCAGGAGAGAACAGCAGCGTCTGTTAAGACAAGGGGCAGAGATCTATGTATTTTTGTAAACAACCGCTGGTGTACGATATCTAAAGAAGTCTTTAGCTATTGCTCGCCTGAGGTAGAGTTTCTCATGATAAGCTGCAAACCACACTACCTACCGAGAGAGTTTTCATCTATATTCTTTGTAGCTGTTTACATACCACCACAGTCAGAGCCTTGCACTAAGAAAGCATTGAATGAGCTGTATTCTGCCATAAGCAAACAAGAAAGCTCTCACCCAGAGGCAGCACTCTAGTAGCTTGGGACTTTAACCTGCAGGGAAACTTAAACCAGTTTTACCAAATATCTATCAGCATGTTAAATGTGCAACCAGAGGGAAAAGAACTCTGACCACCTATACCCACACACAGAGATTCAAACAAAGCTCTCCCTCACCCTCCATTTGGCAAATCTGACCATAATACCATGGAAGCACCAGTGACTAGATTAATAAAAAGTGGTCAGATGAAGCAGATGCTAAGCCCCTGTTTTGCTAGCACAGACTGGAATTCCTCCAATGGCATTGAGGAGGACACCACATCTGTCATTGGCTTCATCAACATCGATGACGTCATCCCCACAGTGACTGTACGCACATACCCCAAACCAGAAGCCATGCATCCGCACTGAGCTAAAGGCTAGAGCAGCCGCTTTCAAGGAGCGGAGTCTAACCCGGAAGCTTATAAGAAATCCCGCTATGTCCTCCGACGAACCATCAAACAGGCAATGTGTCAATACAGGACTAAGATCGAGTCATACTACACTGGCTCTGACACTCATCAGATGTGGCAGGGACTGCAAACCATTACAGACTACAAAGGGAAGCACAGCCGAGAGCTGCCCAGTGACACAAGCCTACCAGACGAAGCTAAAATAACTTCTATGCTCGCTTGAGACAAATAACACTGAAACATACATGAGAGCACCAGCTGTTCCAGAAGACTGTGTGATCACGCTCTTCGCAGCCGATGTGAGTAAGTGTGTCAACATTCACAAGGCCGCAGGGCTAGACAGATTACCAGGATGTGTATTGTGAGCATGCGCTGACCAACTGGCATGTGTCCTTCACTGATATTTTCAACCTCTCCCTATCCGGGAAATTGTGTAAAATCAACATGTTTTAAGCATACCACCATAGTCCCTGTGCCAAGAACACTAAGTTAACCTGCCTAATTTACTACTGACCCGTAGAACTCTCAAAGCACTTTATGGCTACAGATGTAAGGTTGGTCATGGCTCACATCAAGACTATTTTCCCAGAAACCCTAGACCCACTACAATTTGCATACCAGCCCAACAGATCCACAGATGATGCAATCTCTATTGCACTCCACACTGCCCTTTCCCACCTGGACAAAAGGAACACCTATATGAGAATGCTATTCATTGACTACAGCTCAGTGTTCAACACCATAGTACCCTCAAAGCTCCTCACTACTCTAAGGACCCTGTGACTAAACACCTCCCTCTGCAACTGGATCCTGGACTTCGAACGGGCCTCCACCAGTTGGTAAGGGTAGGGAACAACACATCCGCCACGCTAATCCTCAATATAGGGGGCCCCTCAGGGTGTGCTAAGTCCCCTCCTGTACTCCCTTTCAGTCATGACTGCACGGCCAGAACGACTCCAACAACATCGTTCAGTTTGCCGATGACACAACAGTGGTAGGCCTGATCACCAACAACGACGAGACCTATAGGAGGAGGCCAGACCTGGCCATGTGGTGCCAGGACAACAACCTCTCCCTCAACGTGATCAAGACAAAGGAGATGATTGTGGACTACAGGAAAAAGAGGACCGAAAGCACTCCCCCATTCTCATCAACAGGGCTGTATTGGAGCATGTTGAGAGTATCATGGCTTTGGTGTCCATCACCAACAAACTAACTTTGGTCCAAGCACAACAAGACAGTTGTGAAGAGGCACACAAAACCTATTCCCACTCAGGAGGCTGATAAGTTTGGTATGGGTCCTCAAAAATGTTCTACAGCTGCAACATCAAGAGCATTGCATCACTGGTTGCATCATTGTCTGGTATGGCAACTGCTCGGCTCCGATCACAAGGCACTACAGAGGGTAGTGCGTATGGTACAGCACATCACTCAAGATTCCTGCCATCCAGACCCTATACCAGGCAGTGTCAGAGGAAGGCCCTAAAATTGTTAGACTCAGCCACCCTGTCATAGACTGTTCTCTGCTATCGTACATCAAGCATTACCGGAGTACCAAGTCTAGCTCCAAGAGGCTTCTGAACAGCTTCTACCCCCAAGCCATAAGATCTGAAGATCTAATCAAATGGCTACTCAGGGTATTTGCATTGCCCCTCCCCTTTTACACCGCTGCCACTCTCTGTTGTTTTCATCTTAAGTAATAGTCCCTTTAATAACCTACCTACAGTACATATTACCTCAACTAACCGGTGCCCCCGCACATTGACTCTGTACCGGTACCCCCTGTATATAGTCTCGCTATTGTTATTTTACTGCTGCTCTTTAATGACTTATTACTTTTTTTTCTTTTTTTCCCCTTTTTTTTAACTGCACTGTTGGTTATGGGCTCATAAGTAAGCATTTCAATGTCTACACCTGTTGTATTCAGAGCAAGTGACTAATAACATTTGATTTGATTCCTCTGTAGTATGCTCCCACAATGGTTTGCTGAGTCACACACAAGACAGAGTTTCTTCAGTTTCCCAGAAGGATCAAACATTTTCTTGTGTGTGCACTTCTCAAAAAACACTTGATAGCAGATTACAAAGTTGAAAACATTACTACTTCTTTTCTTCTTCTGTCCAGCACTTGACAACCCTCATATTCTTCCTTTTTCTAACATTTCAACCATTGCTTCTACCACCCTACTAGCTGTGCCCCATAAGATCGGTCGTATCATCAAGAGCAGCCCGGCAGACCGCTGCGGGAGCCTGAAGATTGGTGACCGGATCCTGGCTGTCAATGGGCAGTCCATCATCAGCATGCCCCACGCTGACATTGTCAAGCTCATCAAAGATGCCGGTCTCACTGTCACCCTTCACATCATACCAGAGGAAGGTGAGTGATAGTGAATTCGAGAGAGAGTATGAGAGAGAGAGCGA
>NW_026280106.1:0-13749 GCF_023373465.1 Oncorhynchus keta | reverse complement strand
TGGAGCTGAAGGTGGGACTGGATGGTGTTGAGAGATAGATGGGAGGGTTGAATGGAGCTGAAGGGTGGGACTGGATGGTGTTAAGAGATAGATGAGAGGGGTTGAATGGAGCTGAAGGGTGGGACTGGATGGTGTTGAGAGATAGATGGGAGGGTTGAATGGAGCTGAAGGTTGGGACTAATAACAACTAATAACAACAAGATACCTAATGTAGAAAATAGACTGTGTCCATAAAATGTATATAGTATGTGTAATCTGGAAATACAGGCCAAAGCGTTGTTGTTCACTATTTGGCTCCAATTGGGGAGGGGTGGTGGGGTTGGAGGGTAATAAAGGAAAAAAAAAATTCAAGATGTGTATATACACTACCATTCAAACGTTTGTGGTCACTTATTGTCAAGATGTTGACAAGGGTATAAATAATGAGTTTTAGTTGAAATAATAAATGTGTCCTTCAAACTTTGATTTACGTCAAAGAATCCTCCCTTTCCAGCAATTACAGCCCTGCTGACCTTTGGCATTCTAGTTGTCAATTTGTTGAGGTAATCTGAAGAGATTTCACCCCCATGCATCTGAAGCACCTCCCACAAAGTTGGATTGGCTTGATGGGCACTTTTTACGTACCATACGGTCAAGCTGCTCAAACAACAGCTCAATAAGGTTGAGATCCGGTGACTGTGCTGGCCACTCCATCCATTATAGACAGAATACCAGATGACTGCTTCTTCCCTAAATAGTTATGCATAGTTTGGAGCTGTGCTGGGTCATTGTCCTGTTGTAGGAGGAAATTGGCTCCAATTAAGCGCTGTCCACAGGGTATGGCATGGCGTTGCAAAATGGAGTGATAGCCTTCCTTCTTCAAGATCAGTTTTACCATGTACAAATCTCCCTTTACCACCAAAGCAGCCCCAGACCATCACATTGCCTCCAACATGCTTGAAATAGAGATGGCACCTTTTCATTTTTTTCTGCATCTCCCAAATGTTCTTCTTTGTGATCCGAACACCTCAAACTTAGATTAGTCTGTCCATAACACTTTTTTCCAATCTTCCTCTGTCCAGAGTCTGTGTTCCTTTTGCCCATCTTAATCTTTTATTTTTATTGGCCAGTCTGAGATATGGCTTTTTTCTTTGCAACTCTGCCTAGAAGACCAGTCGCCTCTTCAGTGTTGACATTGAGGGACTTGTAAGGCGTCTGTTTCTCAAACTAGAGACTCTAATGTACTTGTCCTCTTGCTCAGTTGTGCACCAGGGCCTCCCACTCCTCTTTTTATTCTGGTTAGGGCCAGTTTGCTCTGTTCTGTGAAGGTAGTAGTACACCCCATTGTACGAGATCTTCAGTTTTCTGGCTATTTCTTGCATGGAATAGCCTTCATTTCTCAGAACAAGAATAGACTGATGTTTCTGGCTATTTTTGAGCCTGTAATCGAACCCACAAATGCTGATGATCCAGATACTCAACTAGTCTAAAGACGGACAGTTTTATTGCTTCTTTAATCAGAACAACAATTTTCAGCTGTGCTAACATAATAGCAGAAGGGTTTTCTAATGATCAATTAGCCTTTTAAAATTATAAACTTGGATTAGCTATGTATGTATGTATGTATGTATGTATGTATGTATGTATGTATGTATGTATGTATGTATGTATGTATGTATGTATGTATGTATGTATGTATGTATGTATGTATGTATGTATGTATGTATTTATATGTGTGTGTGTATATATATATATATATGCTAAAAATATATGGGGGATTGGAAGTGATGCAGACAATTAAATTGATGGAAGCCACAATCTGCAATACTAAAGCTGATCAACTCCCCTAAAAATAATAACACATTTAAAAAATAAGTTGTATAAATATCTCAATGATGATCAGTAGAAACAGGATGCACCTGAGCTCAATTTTGAGTCTCATAGCAAAGGGTCTGAATACTTATGTAAATAAGTTGTATTTATTTTTATGGAGTATGTGTGTAGATTGGCAATGAACAATTTTTTATTTAATTGTTTTCAAATAAGGCTGTAAGGTAACAAAATGTGGAAAAAGGGAAGGGGTGTGAATAATTTCTGTATTCAATGTACTAGCTGACATCACTATGAAATTAAACCAATATCACAGGCCACTAACTCTGCAAAAGTCAACTGTCGCTGACTAAATCATAGACCTAATTTCCGAGGGGGAAGTGGGGAAAACTATTCCATCCCTGTTGCCTTGGAAACGATTTATGCATGCAAGGCTGGGTGTCGTTCGTACTCAAAAATGTAAAGGTAACTTCCTCTCCTTGACACCTTTATTTGTGCACACTAATCCGAGACATTCCCAAGTTTGTCTCTGACATATCTGTTCACCTGAGCTTGGGTTGAATTGCAATAGTATTGGAACAGGAATAGAGAAGCCACTTTATAGCATAGAGATGAACCCACTGTGTCCAATGTCCCTAATAGACAAGCAATGGCTTATGTGACTCCTCCCCACCCGGTCCAACACAGCTGTGAACACGCCGAAATGACTGGCAACCTGAGCGACTCAGGGTTTGATCTTCCTATAAAACCTTGGCCAAACCCTAATCCCATCTGAATGGTTTCTGGCCCTTTCAGTCATTATGAATAGGCAGGATGGAAACTCACCTTCTATCATGGATCAGGATTATGGGGCTTCAGTACAGTTTCTTTAACTATTCCTCAAAATAACTAGAGAGAATTCCATACAGTAGCCGACTATCTACTGGAATATGCTGATTCATTTTCCTCCTAAGCCCACCTTTCCTCAATCCCCATCCCCACTCTTCATCTCTTGTTTTGTAGCTTTTCTGTTAATTTGATTTAGCTTTTACCTTTAAAAAAACTCTTTATTTCACATTCAATTTTTTTAAATGTGTTCTTTCATTTTTTCACAAGTATTTAGATAAAAAAACAGGGATTAACCTCAACACAATAGAATTTCATATCGTTCACACCTCCATGTTTCGATTGGATGGTTCTTCACCTTTTCAGTTCCATTCCAATTTGTTTGCGTCACGCTCTGACCTTTATTTTCATTGTTTTGTATTTATTTAGTATGGTCAGGGTGTGAGTTGGGGTGGGCAGTCTATGTGTGTTTTTCTATGTTGGGTTTTGAGTTCAGCTCTAGTATGGTTCTCAAATCAAATCAAATCAAATCAAATTTTATTTGTCACATACAGCACAAGGTTAGCAGATGTTAATGCGAGTGTAGTGAAATGCTTGTGCTTCTAGTTCCGACAATGCAGTAATAACCAACAAGTAATCTAACTAACAATTCCAAAACTACTGTCTTATACACAGTGTAAGGGGATAAAGAATATGTACATAAGGATATATGAATGAGTGATGGTACAGAGCAGCATAGGCAAGATACAGTAGATGGTATCGAGTACAGTATATACAAATGAGATGTGTATGTAAACAAAGTTGCATAGTTAAAGTGGCTAGTGATACATGTATTACATAAGGATGCAGTCGATGATATAGAGTACAGTATATACGTATACATATGAGATGAATAATGTAGGGTATGTAAACATTATATTAGGTAGCATTGTTTAAAGTGGCTAGTGATATATTTTACTTCATTTCCCATCAAATCCCATTATTAAAGTGGCTGGAGTTGAGTCAGTGTGTTGGCAGCTGCCACTCAATGTTAGTGGTGGCTGTTTAACAGTCTGATGGCCTTGATATAGAAGCTGTTTTTCAGTCTCTCGGTCCCAGCTTTGATGCACCTGTACTGACCTCGCCTTCTGGATGATAGCGGGGTGAACAGGCAGCGGCTCGGGTGGTTGTTGTCCTTGATGATCTTTATGGCCTTCCTGTAACATCGGGTGGTGTAGGTGTCCTGGCGGGCAGGTAGTTTGCCCCCGGTGATGCGTTGTGCAGACCTCACTATTCTCTGGAGAGCCTTACGGTTGTGGGCGGAGCAGTTGCCGTACCAGGCGGTGATACAGCCCGCCAGGATGCTCTCGATTGTGCATCTGTAGAAGTTTGTGAGTGCTTTGGTGACAAGCCGAATTTCTTCAGCCTCCTGAGGTTGAAGAGGCGCTGCTGCGCCTTCTTCACGATGCTGTCTGTGTGAGTGGACCAATTCAGTTTGTCTGTGATGTGTATGCCGAGGAACTTAAAACTTACTACCCTCTACACTACTGTTCCATCGATGTGGATAGGGGGGTGTTCCCTCTGCTGTTTCCTGAAGTCCACAATCATCTCCTTAGTTTTCTTGACATTGAGTGTGAGGTTATTTTCCTGACACCACACTCCGAGGGCCCTCACCTCCTCCCTGTAGGCCGTCTCGTCGTTGTTGGTAATCAAGCCTACCACTGTTGTGTCGTCCACAAACTTGATGATTGAGTTGGAGGCGTGCGTGGCCACGCTGTTGTGGGTGAACAGGGAGTACAGGAGAGGGCTCAGAACGCACCCTTGTGGGGCCCCAGTGTTGAGGATCAGCGGGGTGGAAATGTTGTTGCCTACCCTCACCACCTGGGGGCGGCCCATCAGGAAGTCCAGTACCCAGTTGCACAGGGCGGGGTCGAGACCTAGGGTTAGGGCAGTGTGCAGTGTGGTTGAGATTGCATCGTCTGTGGACCTATTTGGGCGGTAAGCAAATTGGAGTGGGTCTAGGGTGTCAGGTAGGGTGGAGGTGATATGGTCCTTGACTAGTCTCTCAAAGCACTTCATGATGACGGAAGTGAGTGCTCCGTGGCGGTAGTCGTTTAGCTCAGTTACCTTAGCTTTCTTGGGAACAGGAACAATGGTGGCCCTCTTGAAGCATGTGGGAACAGCAGACTGGTATAGGGATTGATTGAATATGTCCGTAAACTACCTTAAGGGAAGAATTCGGCAGTACCTGTATGGTTAGTGAGAAAGTCCATATTGCAAATGTACGGTCCCTTACTAGACGTCCGAAATCGTTTGTAAAATTCGCGGACGGCGTCGGGCCGAGGCAGGGCCGGACCTACCAGGAAGTCATCAAATGAACGTTGTCGGACATTCGGTTTCCGTTTACAAAAATAATAAGATTTATGTCATTTTTCCCATGTCCCGGAAATTCCCACAAGAGGGCATAAGCAATCATATGGCTATTGCTACAAAACATCACGATTCACGACGGGGCCTTATCTCGAAAACTGAAAATATTTAGAAGCCGAAACTCGGTGAGCGTAGGGGCGGCATAATGGGCAGTTGGCCCCGAACAAGATGGCGTCTAGGCCTCAACGGTTTTTGAGTTATGGCCATTTATCTGGGATTAAAGGTCCAAAATGAAAATAGAGAAATTATTTTTCCACTTCACGTCAAAGTCAAGGAGCCTCCGGTGTCAATAAAAAAGAACCAGCCATTTATCTATCGTCATTTAAGAGAAATCGTACAACGACACCTTGGTGATGTTCACGGATAGGTGTTTTTTTTTTCAACGGTTACAGATCCAGTTGCAGGTTGTTCTTACGAATCTTTTTTAAAGTGTGCTGCGGAGCTCTGCGAGATTTCTGTGATTTTCTATGATTTTCTGAAATAACACACACTCACTAAACCCTCCGTAAATAACTCAGTTCTTAACGTAAAGACTTAAAACTCGGGATTCTGTAAAGGCATACCCCAATCATGATATGAGTTTATTTATAGCTTCCTGTGCCAACCGGAAGTGCCTTTAATGGTGTCACAGTGGCAGTTTCCATGGGTTAAAAAGGTCAGATCTTTTCAAAACTTCATATGTGTGACTAGGTAACCCTCATGAACTGTAAATCAGTCATTTCTCCCAGCAGATGTCAAAGAAAAGCTCTCACACGCACACACAGCAAGGATGGAGTGAAAAAGTGTGGTTCTTAAAGACACAGAGAGCAGGCAATGGCATAAACATAATGTCTAGGCCGTGCCGAGTTCAACGAGATATCCCGCTTGACCGTAGCTCGCTCGGTCTGAGCGCAGCGACCATTAGAAAAGTAGGCCCAAATGAAGCCTGCCCCACAACGTCATTTGCTTTTGGGTGACAGTGAGAGAACCGTTAGGGTGAGAAGCACAATTCGACCTCAGGTATGTTCCTAAGGTCCTTCCGATCCGTGCAAGCCTAACGTTGACAGTGTGGCATTAACCCTTAATAGTTAAAAGATGGTGTTTACTTCAAAAAGTTTGCATTGATTTCTCTCCCCATAGGAATACATTGCCTTTACCCCTAAATTCAACCTGAAGTCTATATGGGTTATGAATGCCGTATGAACCTGTCTTTGGTAACAGTCCATCAGGCCAGTATGAGGTCTACCTGTGTTGATTCTAAGCTTCCTGGACCAACCGGAAGTGGTTAAAATCACCCTAAAAGTGTTTTTCCATTACCTGCCTGCAGTTTGATAGACATAGTGCATTCAACCCTGTGTAAATCAGTCAATTCTTAACGTAAGGACTTAAAACTCAGGATTCTGTAAAAGCATAGCCCAGTGAGGATATGTGTTGACTTATAGCTTCCTGTGACAACCGGAAGTGCCTTAATTGGTGTCTCAGGGGCTGTTTCGAGGGGTTAAAAAAGTCAGATCTGTCCAAAACTTCATATGTGTGATTAGGCAACCCCCATGAACTGTAAATCAGTCATTTTTCCCATAAAATTTCAAAGGAAAACTAAATCACACAGACACACAACTTGGAAGGAGGGACGATTGGGGGTTGTAGAGACAGACAGTGCCTCCAATAGTTAGCTTTGTTCGAGCTAAAAAAGAACCGTCAGACCTAGAGTTCCGGAAACTTTAGAAACCTGTTCTAGACCTCGGGTCGATAGTGCGTGGTGAGTTAGGTGGCTCTAGAAGGTTCTCGGACCGAGAAATAGCCTCGTACATTTGCAATGATTTCAATTCATTTTGACCATTACGAAAATGGCGACATTTAGAAAAGTCTCAGAGACACAAGACTAGGTGCATTGGAACCGGCTCGGCCCATAGAGACGGACCCCAACGTTTCGGTCCGATAGCTCATTCAAGGACCCCATAGCAAGGCATGGAAAAAGTGGATTTTCAGCACCAATTAGGGTTTTACTCGGGCACCGAAGGACCTATCGAGCCGAAACTCGGGATTCGGGGTCGCCTCACATAGGCCTTCACATAATGTCTGACCTGGACCCGCAGCTAGAACGTAACTATGTGTTTTACGTTTTATTATGTTTTAAACTAATGGCGCTGTGAATTATGGGCCTGCTCTGACATATGTGATAGTTGGCTTCTAAATGAGTTGGAAAAAGTGGGTTTGGTGTCAATTGGTATCAGTTTGGTGTCAGAATGACATCTAATTGACTGGTGGACACTGACTTGCTAGTTGACTTTTGTACATTAGCAATATGTTTAAACGGAGAGGGACCATCACCAAAATGGCATTCTGAAATCAACACAAAAAATGGCATCACCATAGTCTCCAGGCTGTGCAGAGTTCAACGAGACGCCCCGCTTGACCGTAGCTCGCTCTGAGTGCAGCGACCTTGAAAAAAAGAAGGCGCAAAAGGAAGCCTGGCCCTCAATGTCATTTGCTTTTGGGTGACAGTGAGAGAACCGTTAGGGTGAGAAGCACAATTCGACCTCAGGTACGTTCCTAAGGTCCTTCCGATCCGTGCAAGCCTAACCTTGACCGTGTGGCATTAACCCTTAATAGTTAAAAGAAGGTGTTTACTTCAAAGAGTTTGCATTGACTTCTCTCCCCATAGGAATACATTGCCTTTACCCCTAAATTCAACCTGAAGTCTATATGGGTTATGAATGCCGTATGAACCTGTCTTTGGTAACAGTCCATCAGGCCAGTATGAGGTCTACCTGTGTTGATTCTAAGCTTCCTGGACCAACCGGAAGTGGTTAAAATCACCCTAAAAGTGTTTTTCCATTACCTGCCTGCAGTTTGATAGACATAGTGCATTCAACCCTGTGTAAATCAGTCAATTCTTAACGTAAGGACTTAAAACTCAGGATTCTGTAAAAGCATAGCCCAGTGAGGATATATGTTGACTTATAGCTTCCTGTGACAACCGGAAGTGCCTTAATTGGTGTCTCAGGGGCTGTTTCGAGGGGTTAAAAAAGTCAGATCTTTTCAAAACTTCATATGTGTGACTAGGTAACCCTCATGAACTGTAAATCAGTCATCTCTCCCAACAGATGTCAAAGAAAAGCTCTCACACGCACACACAGCAAGGATGGAGTGAAAAAGTGTGGTTCTCAAAGACACAGAGAGCAGGCAATGGCATAAACATAATGTCTAGGCCGTGCCGAGTTCAACGAGATATCCCGCTTGACCGTAGCTCGCTCGGTCTGAGCGCAGCGACCATTAGAAAAGTAGGCCCAAAATGAAGCCTGCCCCACAACGTCATTTGCTTTTGGGTGACAGTGAGAGAACCGTTAGGGTGAGAAGCACAATTCGACCTCAGGTACGTTCCTAAGGTCCTTCCGATCCGTGCAAGCCTAACGTTGACCGTGTGGCATTAACCCTTAATAGTTAAAAGAAGGTGTTTACTTCAAATAGTTTGCATTGACTTCTCTCCCCATAGGAATACATTGCCTGCACCCCTAAATTCAACCTGAAGTCTATATGGGTTATGAATGCCGTATGAACCTGTCTTTGATAACAGTCCATCAGGCCAGTATGAGGTCTACCTGTGTTGATTCTAGGCTTCCTGGACCAACCGGAAGTGGTTAAAATCACCCTAAAAGTGTTTTTCCATTACCTGCCTGCAGTTTGATAGACATAGTGCATTCAACCCTGTGTAAATCAGTCAATTCTTAACGTAAGGACTTAAAACACAGGATTCTGTAAAAGCATAGCCCAGTGAGGATATGTGTTGACTTATAGCTTCCTGTGCCAACCGGAAGTGCCTTAATTGGTGTCTCAGGGGCTGTTTCGAGGGGTTAAAAAGTCAGATCTGTCCAAAACTTCATATGTGTGATTAGGCAACCCCATGAACTGTAAATCAGTCATTTTTCCCATAAAATTTCAAAGGAAAACTAAATCACACAGACACACAACTTGGAAGGAGGGACGTATTGGGGGTTGTAGAGACAGACAGTGCCTCCAATAGTTAGCTTTGTTCGAGCTAAAAGAACCGTCAGACCTAGAGTTCCGAAACTTTAGAAACCTGTTCTAGACCTCGGGTCGATAGTGCGTGGTGAGTTAGGTGGCTCTAGAAGGTTCTCGGACCGAGAAATAGCCTCGTACATTTGCAATGATTTCAATTCATTTTGACCATTACGAAAATGGCGACATTTAGAAAAGTCTCAGAGACACAAGACTAGGTGCATTGGAACCGGCTCGGCCCATAGAGACGGACCCCAACGTTCGGTCCGATAGCTCATTCAAGGACCCCATAGCAAGGCATGGAAAAAGTGGATTTTCAGCACCAATTAGGGTTTTACTCGGGCACCGAAGGACCTATCGAGCCGAAACTCGGGATTCGGGGTCGCCTCACATAGGCCTTCACATAATGTCTGACCTGGACCCGCAGCTAGAACGTAACTATGTGTTTTACGTTTTTATTATGTTTTAAACTAAAGGCGCTGTGAATTATGGGCCTGCTCTGACATATATGATAGTTGGCTTCTAAATGAGTTGGAAAAAGTGGGTTTGGTGTCAATTGGTATCAGTTTGGTGTCAAAATGACATCTAATTGACTGATGGACACTGACTTGCTAGTTGACTTTTGTACATTAGCAATATGTTTAAACGGAGAGGGACCATCACCAAAAGTGACATTCTGAAATCAACCCTAACGAGCCATGGAGATGAACCAGAATCACTGCCCAGCTATCCCGAGTTCATCGGGCCAGTCAATTTCACATTCCTGCAGGATTTTATAGCATGACAAATTCGTGATGGTACCTGCCCATTGAACCATATTGCAAATGCACAGTGACTTTGCAAAAGTGAGAAAACATAAACAAATGGACATGATGAAATCAACACAACAGTGATGGAAATGTACAACTATCACTGCTCAGCCATCCTGTGTTCATCAGACCAGTCAATTTTGCATTTTTGAGCATGTCAAATTTCATATGGTAAATGCACATTGAAACATATTGCAAATGCGCGCGCACTTGCAATATGATTCTATAGTGTAAAAACATCACCTAATGGACATGATGAAATCAACACAACGAGTGATGGAAATGTACAACTATCACTGCTCGGCCATCCTGTGTCCATCAGACCAGTCAATTTTGCATTTTGAGCATGTCAAATTTCATATGGTAAATGCACATTTTAACATATTGCAAAATGCGCGCATTTGCAATATGATTCTATAGTGTAAAAACATCACCTAATGGACATGATGAAATCAACACAACGAGTGATGGAAATGTACAACTATCACTGCTCGGCCATCCTGTGTCCATCAGACCAGTCAATTTTGCATTTTTGAGCATGTCAAATTTCATATGGTAAATGCACATTGAAACATATTGCAAATGCGCGCACTTGCAATATGATTCTATAGTGTAAAAACATCACCTAATGGACATGATGAAATCAACACAACGATGATGGAAATGTACAACTATCACTGCTCGGCCATCCTGTGTTCCATCAGACCAGTTTTGCATTTTTGAGCATGTCAAATTTCATATGGTAAATGCACATTGAAACATACAAATGCTATCAATATGATTCTATAGTGAAAAAACATCACCTAATGGACATGATGAAATCAACACAACGTGATGGAAATGTACAACTATCACTGCTCGTCCTGTGTCCATCAGACCAGTCAATTTTGCATTTTTGAGCATGTCAAATTTCATATGGTAAATGCACATTGAAACATATTGCAAATGCGCGCGCACTTGCAATATGATTCTATAGTGTAAAAACATCACCTAATGGACATGATGAAATCAACACAACGAGTGATGGAAATGTACAACTATCACTGCCCGGCCATCCTGTGTTCCCATAGCGAGCATTAATATCAGAATGACCGGTAAATGCATTTACAACCATATTTTAATTTTTGGGTTACCAGTTGCACAACAATGCACGTGCATTTGCAATATGATTCTATAGTGAAAAAACATCACCTAATGGACATGATGAAATCAACACAACAAGTGATGGAAATGTACAACTATCACTGCTCGGCCATCCTGTGTTCATCAGACCAGTCAATTTCACATTCCTGCAGGATTTTATAGCATGACAAATTCGTGATGGTACCTGCCCATTGAACCATATTGCAAATGCACAGTGACTTTGCAAAAGTGAGAAAACATAAACAAATGGACATGATGAAATCAACACAACAGGTGATGGAAATGTACAACTATCACTGCTCAGCCATCCTGTGTTCATCAGACCAGTCAATTTTGCATTTTTGAGCATGTCAAATTTCATATGGTAATGCACATTGAAACATATTGCAAAATGCGCGCGCACTTGCAATATGATTCTATAGTGAAAACATCACCTAATGGACATGATGAAATCAACACAACGAGTGATGGAAATGTACAACTATCACTGCTCGGCCATCCTGTGTCCATCAGACCAGTCAATTTGCATTTTTGAGCATGTCAAATTTCATATGGTAAATGCACATTGAAACATATTGCAAATGCGCGCGCACTTGCAATATGATTCTATAGTGTAAAAACATCACCTAATGGACATGATGAAATCAACACAACGAGTGATGGAAATGTACAAATCACTGCCCGGCCATCCTGTGTTCCCATAGCGCATTAATATCAGAATGACCGGTAAATGCATTTACAACCATATTTTTTATTTTGGGTTACCAGTTGCTGCACGTGCATTTGCAATATGATTCTATAGTGAAAAACATCACCTAATGGACATGATGAAATCAACACAACAAGTGATGGAAATGTACAACTATCACTGCTCGGCCATCCTGTGTTCATCAGACCAGTCAATTTCACATTCCTGCAGGATTTTTATAGCATGACAAATTCGTGATGGTACCTGCCCATTGAACCATATTGCAAATGCACAGTGACTTTGCAAAAGTGAGAAAACATAAACAAATGGACATGATGAAATCAACACAACAGGTGATGGAAATGTACAACTATCACTGCTCAGCCATCCTGTGTTCATCAGACCAGTCAATTTTGCATTTTTAGCATGTCAAATTTCATATGGTAAATGCACATTGAAACATATTGCAAATGCGCGTGCACTTGCAATATGATTCTATAGTGAAAAACATCACCTAATGGACATGATGAAATCAACACAACGAGTGATGGAAATGTACAACTATCACTGCTCGGCCATCCTGTGTCCATCAGACCAGTCAATTTTGCATTTTGAGCATGTCAAATTTCATATGGTAAATGCACATTGAAACATATTGCAAATGCGCGCACTTGCAATATGATTCTATAGTGTAAAAACATCACCAATGGACATGATGAAATCAACACAACGAGTGATGGAAATGTACAACTATCACTGCCCGGCCATCCTGTGTTCCCATAGCGAGCATTAATATCAGAATGACCGGTAAATGCATTTTACAACCATATTTTTATTTTTGGGTTACCAGTTGCACAACAATGCACGTGCATTTGCAATATGATTCTATAGTGTAAAAACATCACCTAACGGAGATGATGAAATCAACACAACGAGTGATGGAAATGTACAACTATCACTGCTCGGGCCATCCTGTGTCATCAGACCAGTCAATTTTGCATTTTTGAGCAAGGTCAAATTTCATATGGTAAATGCATTGAAACATATTGCAAATGCACGTGCACTTGCAATATGATTATATAGTGAAAAAACATCACAAAATGGACATGATGAAGTCAACACAACGAGTGATGGAAAGGAACAACTATCACTGCCCGCCATCCCGAGTTCATCAGGCCAGTCAATTTTGCATTTCTGCAGGATTTTTTGAGCATGTCAAATTTCTTACGTCATTTGGCCCACAAAAAAATCCTTATGCACAATTTAAAAAAATATATAAAAAAATATGATAATAAAATTGGACAAAAGTATATTCATACAGTTCTTACATGTGTAATTGACAAAAATTGAAAGAATTTCAAAAACGGTCCAGAAAGCACTTTTTTAAGGGTGTGTGAAGTTTTTTTACAAAATTTTGACATTTTTGACTTTGACTTTTGACTTCATATTGGAATTGGACAAAACATATTCCTTATGCGCATGTAAAAAAAAAATTGGATAATAAAATGACAAAAGTATACATACAGTTCTTACACATGTGTAATTGACAAAAAAATCGAAAGAATTTCAAAACGGTCCAGAAAGCACTTTTTATGGGTGTGTGAAGTTTTTACAAAATTTTGACATTTTGACTTTGACTTTGACTTCCTATGAAATCATATTGGAATTGGACAAAACATATTCCTTATGCGCATATAAAAAATTAAAAAATTATGATAATAAAATTGGACAAAAGTATATTCATACAGTTCTTACACATGTGTAATTGACAAAATCGAAAGAATTTCGAAAAACGGTCCAGAAAGCACTTTTTTAAGGGGTGATAAGTTTTTGAAAAAAGTTCATTTTTTCAAAATTTTACTTTTGACATTAATTTGGGTTACATATCCAATATGAAAAACCCCGGTGGAGCGCATTTGCCCCTGTTGAATTTTAAAGTGTTACAACTGGCAATTACCATATGGCATTTGCAATACACTTTGGATGAATCAACGCTAATTGGGTGGTATTGGCCAATGTGTATATGGTTTGTCCGATGCCAATGACATGCCATTCATTTTTGTCCAA